>NW_027507889.1:600000-807500 GCF_037356315.1 Lithobates pipiens | reverse complement strand
TTTTTATATAGTTGCCCATGAGGTAGTACACTTAAGAAGGAAAATCTAGGAACATTAAACTAGACCAAAATAAAATCAAGACAACAGTAATAAATCTTATACAAACTCAGGCGTTCAATCCATTTAGTCTCATGCTAAAGTATCCTCCAGTCCCCCCACCCCGATCCTGTGAGATAACTGCCAGGACAATGAACGAGACCCCCGTAGTGTCAAATCTAGGGCTGAAACAACTAATCGCTTAATCGTCAACTAATCGATTATGAAATCGATTACTATTTTCATAATTGATCGGCCAGTAACATAATGGGGTTAAAAAAACCTAGAATGAGCCCTTTATCGTACAGAGCTACTGTAAATATTACTTTCACAGTTCTACAGTAAAAAAATGAACCCCTTACAGTAGTGATTATCTGCTTTTTTTTTTCTACTATAAAGGGCTCATTTTAATTTTGTTAACCCCATTATGTTACTAAATGTCTTAGACCTGGTTCATATCTATGCGTTTTATGGTGCTTTTTGCAGAAATGCACTACAGTTCATTTACATGGTTTCCTATAGGACACGTTCACATCTGAAAGGGTCAGGGACTTTTAAACGCAAAATGGTGCTTTATTTGTTCACTACACTTCAATAGAGAAGCTGCAGAAAAGCATGTAATGCATTTTTTCAGCAATTTGTGTTTTTTAATTTGGCCAAAAAAATGCATATTGCAGTAAATTCACGTGCGCAAAAATCAAAACGCACTGCAGAAGCAGATCAAAAGCAAACTGTATAGGTGTACCGAGCCTTATGCTGGCCACACGGATCAATTTTCAGATGAGAATATTCAGACGAAAAATCTTTGTACATTCGCTGAAAGAATTTTGTTTGAAATTTTCACTTGTTTTTAACATTCTGTTTTTAAAATGAACTATTTCTGAATGAAAACTACATACTGTCAGAAAACTTCTTAGTCAAAGGAATTTTCAATTTCCAAATTTTCCCGTCACTGTGATTGAAAATGACCATCAATTTGACCCACTTTTTTTTTTGTTTAAAAGGCTATTAACCGATTAATCTAAACAATAATCGGCCAACTAATCGATTATGAAAATTGTTGGTTGCAGCCCTAGTCAAATCTGTGGCATAAATCCAAATGCCTACTTAGGTTTAACATAAGGGGGTAAAGTTGACGACATCAAGTCCTATGTGAAGGGCAGGAGAAAATGTTAGGGTTGTGTCCTTAATACTGTCAAATGTGGATCAAGTGTACTTTATGACGTAGAAGTCAGGGAAGGTGTAGGAGCATTGGGCATCAAGTGTGGTGCTAGCTAAAGAACATGTGAAAGCTAAATCTGTTGTGACTGGCAGAAGAAAAGGAAGTGGAACCTGACCCAGATGGGTTCTGTAGTAGGTTTAGTGCTTGTGCCGCTCCAAATCCTAGATGTGTATTAGTGCGTGAAGTTGTAGATGCATTAGGATTTGGACTCGTACGTGTCGAGTCACAATGCGATCTTAAATTGGATAGAAGCATTTAACACTCCTACAAAGTCCATTCTTTCAACTGCCAATTAGAGGATTCCTAAAGGGGGGAAAAAAAGGTGGGGAGGGGGCAAAAGAAAAAAGGGGGTTGGTACATATAGTGGTATGAGATGTACAGCGCCAATTTCCACTAGTAGTTAAAGTAGTAAATGTATGCATTTACAGGTGAATAACAAACCTGTTACATCTGAAGGAAAACTGCCCCAAAGCATGATGCTGCCACCACCATGCTTCACTGTGGATATGGTGTTCTTTTGATGATGTGGTGTTTTTGTGCCAAGCCTGTTTTTGGAAAATTTAGCCAGGCTTGGATGTTTTTCTCAAAAAAAAAAAAAAAGCTTCCGTCTTGCCACTCTACCCCATAGCCCAGACAAATGAAGAATACGGGAGAATGTTGTCACATGTACCACACAGCCAGTACATTCCAGATATTCCTACCTTTTTAATGTTGCTGTAGGCTTCTTGGCAGTCTCTCCAGTCTTTTCGTCTTTTCATAAATTATTGGAGGGACATCCAGTTATTGGTAATGTCACTGTGGTGCCATATTTTCTCCACTTGATGACTATTCACTGTGTTCAATGGTATATCTAATGCCTTAAATTCTTTTGTACCCTTCTGACGGATACCTCTTTAACAATGGGATCCCTCTGATGCTTTGGAAACTCTCTGTGGATCATGCTTTTGCTGAAGTATGCGACTAAGAAAATGTCAGGAAAGACTTTATAGAACTGAACTTTATTGGGGTTAATCGGAAGAATTTTAAATGATGGCACTTAGAAATAAAGTAGCGGCTAGTGTGCCAACATCCCTGAGATGGATCTCACAAAAGTGAGTATACCCCTCAGTTTTTTAAATGTTTTGTTAGCTTTTATGTGACAACACTGAAGAAATTACACTTTGCTACAATGTATAGTAGTGAGTGTATAACAGTGCAAATTCGCTGTCCCCCTCAAAATAACGCAACAGCCATTCATGTTGAAATTGACAACAAAAGTGAGTAAAACCCCTAAGTGAAACTGTGTCCGATTTGGGCCCAATTAGTCACTTTCCCCCTCTGCTGTCATGTGACTCATTAGTGCTGCAAGGTCTCAGGTGTGAATGAGAAGCAGTTGTGTTAAATTTGGGGTTATCGCTCACTTTCATACTAGTCACTGGAAATTCAGCAAGGCACCTCATGGCAAAGAACTGAGGACCTGAAAAAAAGAATTGTTGCTCTACATAAGGATAGCCTAGGATAGAATGCAGAGACCCTGAAACTGAGCTGCAGCATGGTGGCCAAGACTAACTGCATTTTAACAAGACAGGTTCCGCTCAAAATGGGCCTCACCATGGTCGACCAAACAAGTTGAGTGTGCTCAGCGCCATATCCAGAGGTTGTCTATGGGAAATGTATGAGTGCTGCCAGCTTTGTTGAATGGGTGGGGGTCAGCCATTCAGTGCTCACACCATAAGCCACACCTCAAATTGGTCTGCATGGCTGTCATCCCAGAAGGAAGCCCATTTAAAAGAAGCGCAAAGCCCGCAAACAGTTTGTAGACAAGCGGAATAAGGACATGGTCTGACCATGTCCTGTGGTCTTAGACAAATATAAACTTATTTGGTTCAGATGCTGTCAAGCGTGTGGCAGCAACCAGGTGATGAGTACAGACCAGTGTCTTGCCTACAGTCAAGCATGGTGGTGGGAGTGTCGTGGTCTGTGGCTGCATGAGTGCTGCCGGCACAGGGGCGCTGCAGTTCATTGAGGGAACCATGAATGCCAACATGTACTGTGGCATACCGAAGCAGAGTATGATCCGCTCCTTTTGAAGACTGGGCTGCAGGGCAGAATTCTAACATAACAACCCCAAACGCACCTCCAAGATGACCACTGCCTTACTAAAAAAGCTGAGGAAAGAGGACTTAAGTGGCAACCTGTGAAGCTCTGGTGAACTCCATGCCCAAGAGGGTTAAGACAGTGATGGAAACAATTGGTCCAATTTGAACATTTTCACTTGGATTTAAAAAAAATGAGGGGTGTACTCACTTTTGTGTGTGTATTTCTATATTGCCCTGTTTCCCTGAAAATAAAACCTAGTGTGATTGTCTGTGATGGCTGCAATATAAGCCCTACCCCCCAAATAAGCCCTAGTTAAATTCCTTGTAGGTCTTATTTTCAGGGTAGGGCTTATTTGGAAGGTAGGCCTTATATTTTATTCACCTTCTGACACAGCTCCTCTCTTTAGCCATTGGGTTGTTAGGACACCTTTAGGAGAGGACTAGGCATAACATGTAATGAGAACTCAGAACTTCTAGTTCCACCCAAGGGGCGGTCCCTTAGGTAACAACCCCTCAGCCTGCCATGCAGCTTCAGTTTTATTTTGCCTAGTGGAGAAGGACCTAGGAACCCTGCAGGCCCATCGGTCCATTTTTTATTTTTCTGCAGAAGCTTTGCTTTTTGCGCAAGACAGCAGATCACAGCATCTGCTATCAACAGCCGGCTGGGTGACAGGCTGGATACCCTTATCCTTGTAGTCCAGCCTGGTCAGCAAGCGCGTGCAGACCAGAGCTACGCACTGGGCCAGCCACGACGTACCTCAGCTCCAGGTGGTTAATGCTCTGGAGCACACACATGACCGGGGTACTGATATCTGCGTCAGTGGGCCGGGCCAACAGCCACCCTGTACTGATCGGCGAGTGGGTTTGTGATGGAATGTCTCCCAGCTCTGCAGGACTGGTAAGTACAGCTCTACCTGCCTCGGTGGGGCTCAGCAGCTGGGAATTCCCTGGGAGGTCTATTTGGGGGTCCCTCACCACCTCTTCTCTCCCTGTCCTCATCTCCCCCCCCCCTCCCCGTGGGGATGCTACGTGAGTCTGCTGAGCCGTGTGTCAGATGCAGAGGCTTTCTGGGGGGGGGGGGGGGGGGTCTGTGCTGGCTGTGCCCTGATGTGATTCTCTCCCTGGGGGGGGTGTCTGGTGGCTGTGCCTGTCGATCGCTGCAGTGCTGTTCGCCACCATTTCTCTTCCACTGTCCACTGTATACAGTGTTCGGCTATCTTGGGTGAGGGCAAGGAGCAGCATGCTTTCCTGGAGCTTGGCGGCCATTTTCCCTGTTTTGTGTGGTTTATACTTTGTATGCTCGGTGGCCATTTTTCTTGGCGCCAGAACACGTTGTGGATCAGTTCAGCGCCATAGGCAGCAACTCTAGACAGCGCAGTGTGATCTCCTATGCACCTGGGGGCTGACAAGGGACACGGGCACTACTAGCTGGACAGCGCAGAGCCAGTCAGGGTGGTGAGTCCTGCGGGAAAGAGCCTCTCAGCCAGCAGCAGTTAGGAGGGTGGGACCATCACTGTCCTAAGTCCCCATTGGGTGGCAGACAGGGGTAGGGTCAGCATTGCTTCAGAAACTGGTGTTTCTTCCCCCAAAATCCAGGCAATTGCAACCGGTTCGCCTGCAGGTGGATGCTTTGTCGGTTTCCTGCCCCCCACCTTCCTCCGGGGAGAGCTCTGACAAAGACTCGGGCCCTGCTGAGGCTGGTGACCCCTGTTCTGTTGTTTTCAGATGACACTGAGTCCGGTCCATGCGCGACAAAGAGCTTGTTGAAGCACTTATCACAGCTGTGCGTGATACCCTGAAGATTCAGGAGCCAGCAGATCCCTCTGCTGATGTAGCGGTCCCTTTTGGGTCCCGTAAGCCAGCCTGTTAACCTAAGGTGTTCCCGTATCTGACTTATTTTGACAAGTTCATTTACAAGGAATGGGGTCGACCACAACAGACCTTTTCGGTCCCCAAATACATTGCAGTGCGTTACCTCCGGTCGTGGACCCCCCAGTATCCAGGTTAAACAAATTCACCACGATCCCGGGAGAGGGGACTCCTGCATTTAAGGACCCCACAGACAGGAAGGCAGAGGCAATGGCTTGTTTCTTTACGGTTGTGGGGTCAACCATGCAACCAGAACTGCCATCTGCACTTGTCTCAGACACTAACTGATTGGGCAAAACTGTTGCACTGCGAATTGGGAGAACGGGCTTCTCCTGTCTGCGTGGAACTAGAAGACAACTAGTGCAAGACCTTAAGTACGTTTGTGACGCAGCCCTGGATACCCTGCCTCTGTTATCCAGGGCTTCAGTGTCAGCAGTGGTGCTGAGGTCCCTGATTTGGTTAAGATGCTGGTCTACAGACCAGGCATCCAAAAAAGCCCTGACGGATCTTCCCTTCCTTGGCGATCAGCTCTTTGGATGACATTATTAAAAATACCACAGGTGGTAAGAGTAGTCTACTCCCACAGGCCAGGAAGGCTAAGTAGCCATGCTGTAGACAAGGGCCCTCTTTATCCGCTCACAAACTGCTTTTTCGTCTGCCTGGGGCTTCGTCCAAGTGTCCCCAGCACGACAGGACGACTTCTGAAGGACCCAAGAGTCCCTGAAACCGAAAGCCTGTGAGCAAAAGTGCTACCGCATGAAGGTTTGCCACCACCCGTGACACGGTGGGGGTTCGCCTTTGGGAGTTTGCAGCCCGGTGGACCTCTTGGCTGTCTGACCAATGGGTCTTCGATCTGATTTCCTCCTGCTACAAGATAGTTCCTCTCTTGGCCGCAAGGGACCTGCTGAGTCGTGGGGTGATAGTACCTGTTCCGTAATTGGAATGTTTCCAGGGGTTCTACTCAAACCTGTTTGAAGTCCCCAAGAAGGAAGTACCTGCACATACCCATATGCCTCCGGCATCAGAAGTTTCTGCGACTTGCAGTCAAGGAAGCCCACTACCAGTTTGTGGTGCTCCCCTTTGGTTTGGCATCAGCCCCCGAGTCTTTGCCAAGGAATTGTCTCCTGTTTTGGTGTTGCCGTGGGATCGCGATCGTGGGATACCTAGACGATCTCCTCCTGAGAGCATCTTCCGCTTCAGAGTTAGGATGTGGCGATCACCATGCAGACCCTGCAGGAATTTTGGTGGCTGTTGAAAGTAAAAAAACGTCTGTGATTGTACCAACTCAGCGTTTGGAGTACCTATGTTTACTGCTGGACTCCACGGAAGCGAGTGTTTCTCCCTTCAGACAAGCTGCAGACTCATGTTAGTAAAACTGCTAATGAACCGCAGGTAGTCGTCGCTATGTTTCTGCATGCAAGTCCTGGGGCTCATGGTGGCCTCCTTTTTGAGGCAGTACCGTATGCCCAGTTTCACACCAGAGTCCTGCAGAAGGAGATTTTGTCAAAATGGGACATATTTCCGTTGTCCCTGGATCGGCAGATTCAGTTGAGCCAATTAGTCAAGGATTCCCTGCTCTGGTGGCTGAGGTCCCTGGCACTTCCATCGAAGTTGCTCCTACCTCTGAAATGGACACTGATCACAACGGACGCCAGCCTATCAGGCTGGGGTGGAGTAATGGGAGTTCAGTTGACCCATTGTCTCTGGTTGGTGGAGGAATCCAAGTTGCTGGGCAATCTGCTCGAACGGAGAGCGATCAAGCTATACCTCTCCACATGGTCGATAAGACTGCAAGGGCGTCTGATCAGGATCCAGTTAGACAACACCACGGCTGTGGCACACGTCAATCACCCAGGAGGAACAAGAAGCTCGGCCGCTGCACGGAAGGTCGCTCCCATACTTCGGTGGGCAGAGCGACATTTATCGGCCATTTACATCCCGGGAGTGGAACTGGCAGGTGGACTAAGTCGCCAGATGCTGGACCCAGGAGAATGGGCGTGGCATCCGTAGGTGTTCACGCTACTGTGCCTGCGGTGGTCCACACCCATTCTGGATGAAAACCTGTTGGAGTGTGCAAAAGACCTGAAACTGGGACGGAGATTTATCTTTCAACAAGACAATGATCCCAAACATACAGCAAAATCTACAAAGGAATGGTTCACAAATGTATCCAGGTGTTAGAATGGCCAAGTCAAAGTCCAGACCTGAATCCAATCGAGAATCTGTGGAAAGAGCTGAAAACTGCTGTTCACAAACGCTCTCCATCCAACCTCACTGAACTTGAGCTGTTTTGCAAGGAAGAATGGGCAAGAATTTCAGTCTCTCGATGTGCAAAACTGATAGACATACCCCAAGCGACTTGCAGCTGTAATCGCAGCAAAAGGTGGCTCTACAAAGTGTTAACGCAAGGGGGCCGAATAATTTTGCACGCCCCACTTTTCAGTTTTTTATTAGTTAAAGTTTAAAATATCCAATAGATTTCGTTCCACTTCACAATTGTGTCCCACTTGTTGGTGATTCTTCGCAAAAAATTTAAATGTTATATCTTTATGTTTGAAGCCTGAAATGTGCCAAAAGGTTGAAAAGTTCAAGGGGACCGAATACTTTCGCAAGGCACTGTATTTCTCCAGCAAGGAGTTGACCAGAGATTGGCATTAAGCACCATCAAAGGACAAATTTCAGCATTGGCTGTCTTTTTTTTTTTTTTTCCCCAACAACCCCTGTCATAGCACTCCTTAATGAGTACCTTTGTCCAGGGGGTTCCAATGAGCAGAAGTTCCACTGTAGGGTGTAACCCCGCTTTAAGTATGCCTGTGATGTGGCCCTGGATACGGTCCCCCTGCTCTCTAGAGAATCGGTATCGACAGTGGTGCTATGGCGCCTGTTTTAGCTGAAATGCTGGTCTGTGGACCAGGCATCTAAAAAAGCTCTGGCGGATTTGCCCTTCCAAGGTGAGAGGCTTTTTGGAGCTTCGCTGGATGACCTATTAAAAATGTTACCGGTGGGAAGAGCACGTTGCTCCCACAGTCCAGGAAGGATAAGGAGCCATGCCATAGGCAAGGGCCCTCTCTTTCCGCTCGAACTGCTTTTTCGCCCGCCTAGGTCGGCAGGTAAGTGCTCCCACTCAGACAAGGGGCCTGCTGAATGACAAAGTATTCCTGGTTTTGCAAGCCAAACAAGTCTGTGAACAAACATGTTACCGCATGAAGGTTTGCTCCTGCCCAACTCTCGGGTGGGGAATCGCCTTCAGGAATTTGCAGCCCAATGGACCTCTCTACTGTCCGACCAGTGGGTTTGTGAGCTGGTTTCATCGGGATACAAGATGGCGTTTCTTTCTTGTCCACCAAACAGATTTTTGCCCTCCAATGTACCTCTACTTCCAGCTCACCGGAAGCCCTGTTCGGGGGCCGTACAGGACCTGCTACTGCGCGGTGTGATAGTACCTGTACCGACTCTGGAAAGGTTTCAGGAATTCTACTCAAATCTGTTTGTAGTCCTCAAAAAGAAAGGGGTATGTCCAATCCTGGACCTCAAGGCCCTCAACAGCTTTGTGAAATTGCAAAGGTTCAGGATGGTATAAGCACTCCATCAGGGGGACTTCCTGGCATCCCTGGATATCCAGGATACGTGCTTACCTGTACTCATATGCTTCAGGCATCAGATTTCTGCGATTTGCATTTGGAAGAGCACTATCAGTTTGTGGCTCTCCTTTTTTGGCCTTGCGTCAGCACCCAAAGTTCTTTCAAAGTGTTAGGCCCAATTCTGCTGCTGTTAAGGCAACGTGGAGTCACAATCGTGGGTTACCTAGACAACCTCCTGAGAGCAGCTTCCGCCTCAGACTTAAGGGAGGGTGTAGTGATCACCATGCAGACTCTCCGGGAGTTTAGTTGGGTGCTGAACCTAAAGATGTTGGCGTTGGTGCTGACTCAACACCTGGAGTGCCTGGGCTTGCTGTTGGAGTCCTCCAGAAGCAAGCGGTTTTTATCCCTTCAGACAAGCTGCAGACTGTTCAAACTGCAGTGAAGTTGATAAACTGCATATGGTCGTTGCTGCGCTTCTGCATGCGCTTTCTGGACCTCAAGGTAGCCACATTCGAGGTGGGACCGTATGCTCAATTTCACACGAGTCTTGCAGAAGGAGATTTTGTCAAAATGGAACAAATGATCCCTGGATTGTCAAATTGGGGTGAACCAGTTAGTCAGGGATTCCCTTCTCTGGTGGCTGAGATCTCTGGCCAGATTGTTCCTTCCTCTCAATTGGACAGTGATCACAACGGATGCCAGCCTGACCGGTTGGGGGGGGGGGTGGGAGTGCTGGGTGTACAGTCGGCCCAGGTCCTTTGGTCGCGGGAAGAATTCCATCTGCCAATCAATGTGCTAGAGCTTCGGGCAATCAGACTTTGCCTCTCCATATGGTCAATGAGGCTACAAGGGCAGGATCATCAGACTTTGCCTCTCCATATGGTCAATGAGGCTACAAGGGCAGGATCCAGTCAAACAATGCACGCAGGAAAATGTCAGGAAAGACTTTATAGAACTGAACTTTATTGGGGTTAATCGGAAGAATTTTAAATGATGGCACTTAGAAATAAAGTAGCGGCTAGTGTGCCAACATCCCTGAGATGGATCTCACAAAAGTGAGTATACCCCTCAGTTTTTTAAATGTTTTGTTAGCTTTTATGTGACAACACTGAAGAAATTACACTTTGCTACAATGTATAGTAGTGAGTGTATAACAGTGCAAATTCGCTGTCCCCCTCAAAATAACGCAACAGCCATTCATGTTGAAATTGACAACAAAAGTGAGTAAAACCCCTAAGTGAAACTGTGTCCGATTTGGGCCCAATTAGTCACTTTCCCCCTCTGCTGTCATGTGACTCATTAGTGCTGCAAGGTCTCAGGTGTGAATGAGAAGCAGTTGTGTTAAATTTGGGGTTATCGCTCACTTTCATACTAGTCACTGGAAATTCAGCAAGGCACCTCATGGCAAAGAACTGAGGACCTGAAAAAAAGAATTGTTGCTCTACATAAGGATAGCCTAGGATAGAATGCAGAGACCCTGAAACTGAGCTGCAGCATGGTGGCCAAGACTAACTGCATTTTAACAAGACAGGTTCCGCTCAAAATGGGCCTCACCATGGTCGACCAAACAAGTTGAGTGTGCTCAGCGCCATATCCAGAGGTTGTCTATGGGAAATGTATGAGTGCTGCCAGCTTTGTTGAATGGGTGGGGGTCAGCCATTCAGTGCTCACACCATAAGCCACACCTCAAATTGGTCTGCATGGCTGTCATCCCAGAAGGAAGCCCATTTAAAAGAAGTGCAAAGCCCGCAAACAGTTTGTAGACAAGCGGAATAAGGACATGGTCTGACCATGTCCTGTGGTCTTAGACAAATATAAACTTATTTGGTTCAGATGCTGTCAAGCGTGTGGCAGCAACCAGGTGATGAGTACAGACCAGTGTCTTGCCTACAGTCAAGCATGGTGGTGGGAGTGTCGTGGTCTGTGGCTGCATGAGTGCTGCCGGCACAGGGGCGCTGCAGTTCATTGAGGGAACCATGAATGCCAACATGTACTGTGGCATACCGAAGCAGAGTATGATCCGCTCCTTTTGAAGACTGGGCTGCAGGGCAGAATTCTAACATAACAACCCCAAACGCACCTCCAAGATGACCACTGCCTTACTAAAAAAGCTGAGGAAAGAGGACTTAAGTGGCAACCTGTGAAGCTCTGCTGAACTCCATGCCCAAGAGGGTTAAGACAGTGATGGAAACAATTGGTCCAATTTGAACATTTTCACTTGGATTTAAAAAAAATGAGGGGTGTACTCACTTTTGTGTGTGTATTTCTATATTGCCCTGTTTCCCTGAAAATAAAACCTAGTGTGATTGTCTGTGATGGCTGCAATATAAGCCCTACCCCCCAAATAAGCCCTAGTTAAATTCCTTGTAGGTCTTATTTTCAGGGTAGGGCTTATTTGGAAGGTAGGCCTTATATTTTATTCACCTTCTGACACAGCTCCTCTCTTTAGCCATTGGGTTGTTAGGACACCTTTAGGAGAGGACTAGGCATAACATGTAATGAGAACTCAGAACTTCTAGTTCCACCCAAGGGGCGGTCCCTTAGGTAACAACCCCTCAGCCTGCCATGCAGCTTCAGTTTTATTTTGCCTAGTGGAGAAGGACCTAGGAACCCTGCAGGCCCATCGGTCCATTTTTTATTTTTCTGCAGAAGCTTTGCTTTTTGCGCAAGACAGCAGATCACAGCATCTGCTATCAACAGCCGGCTGGGTGACAGGCTGGATACCCTTATCCTTGTAGTCCAGCCTGGTCAGCAAGCGCGTGCAGACCAGAGCTACGCACTGGGCCAGCCACGACGTACCTCAGCTCCAGGTGGTTAATGCTCTGGAGCACACACATGACCGGGGTACTGATATCTGCGTCAGTGGGCCGGGCCAACAGCCACCCTGTACTGATCGGCGAGTGGGTTTGTGATGGAATGTCTCCCAGCTCTGCAGGACTGGTAAGTACAGCTCTACCTGCCTCGGTGGGGCTCAGCAGCTGGGAATTCCCTGGGAGGTCTATTTGGGGGTCCCTCACCACCTCTTCTCTCCCTGTCCCCATCTCCCCCCCCCCCCCTCCCCGTGGGGATGCTACGTGAGTCTGCTGAGCCGTGTGTCAGATGCAGAGGCTTTCTGGGGGGGGGGGGGGGGGTCTGTGCTGGCTGTGCCCTGATGTGATTCTCTCCCTGGGGGGGGTGTCTGGTGGCTGTGCCTGTCGATCGCTGCAGTGCTGTTCGCCACCATTTCTCTTCCACTGTCCACTGTATACAGTGTTCGGCTATCTTGGGTGAGGGCAAGGAGCAGCATGCTTTCCTGGAGCTTGGCGGCCATTTTCCCTGTTTTGTGTGGTTTATACTTTGTATGCTCGGTGGCCATTTTTCTTGGCGCCAGAACACGTTGTGGATCAGTTCAGCGCCATAGGCAGCAACTCTAGACAGCGCAGTGTGATCTCCTATGCACCTGGGGGCTGACAAGGGACACGGGCACTACTAGCTGGACAGCGCAGAGCCAGTCAGGGTGGTGAGTCCTGCGGGAAAGAGCCTCTCAGCCAGCAGCAGTTAGGAGGGTGGGACCATCACTGTCCTAAGTCCCCATTGGGTGGCAGACAGGGGTAGGGTCAGCATTGCTTCAGAAACTGGTGTTTCTTCCCCCAAAATCCAGGCAATTGCAACCGGTTCGCCTGCAGATGGATGCTTTGTCGGTTTCCTGCCCCCCACCTTCCTCCGGGGAGAGCTCTGACAAAGACTCGGGCCCTGCTGAGGCTGGTGACCCCTGTTCTGTCGTTTTCAGATGACACTGAGTCCGGTCCATGCGCGACAAAGAGCTTGTTGAAGCACTTATCACAGCTGTGCGTGATACCCTGAAGATTCAGGAGCCAGCAGATCCCTCTGCTGATGTAGCGGTCCCTTTTGGGTCCCGTAAGCCAGCCTGTTAACCTAAGGTGTTCCCGTATCTGACTTATTTTGACAAGTTCATTTACAAGGAATGGGGTCGACCACAACAGACCTTTTCGGTCCCCAAATACATTGCAGTGCGTTACCTCCGGTCGTGGACCCCCCAGTATCCAGGTTAAACAAATTCACCACGATCCCGGGAGAGGGGACTCCTGCATTTAAGGACCCCACAGACAGGAAGGCAGAGGCAATGGCTTGTTTCTTTACGGTTGTGGGGTCAACCATGCAACCAGAACTGCCATCTGCACTTGTCTCAGACACTAACTGATTGGGCAAAACTGTTGCACTGCGAATTGGGAGAACGGGCTTCTCCTGTCTGCGTGGAACTAGAAGACAACTAGTGCAAGACCTTAAGTACGTTTGTGACGCAGCCCTGGATACCCTGCCTCTGTTATCCAGGGCTTCAGTGTCAGCAGTGGTGCTGAGGTCCCTGATTTGGTTAAGATGCTGGTCTACAGACCAGGCATCCAAAAAAGCCCTGACGGATCTTCCCTTCCTTGGCGATCAGCTCTTTGGATGACATTATTAAAAATACCACAGGTGGTAAGAGTAGTCTACTCCCACAGGCCAGGAAGGCTAAGTAGCCATGCTGTAGACAAGGGCCCTCTTTATCCGCTCACAAACTGCTTTTTCGTCTGCCTGGGGCTTCGTCCAAGTGTCCCCAGCACGACAGGACGACTTCTGAAGGACCCAAGAGTCCCTGAAACCGAAAGCCTGTGAGCAAAAGTGCTACCGCATGAAGGTTTGCCACCACCCGTGACACGGTGGGGGTTCGCCTTTGGGAGTTTGCAGCCCGGTGGACCTCTTGGCTGTCTGACCAATGGGTCTTCGATCTGATTTCCTCCTGCTACAAGATAGTTCCTCTCTTGGCCGCAAGGGACCTGCTGAGTCGTGGGGTGATAGTACCTGTTCCGTAATTGGAATGTTTCCAGGGGTTCTACTCAAACCTGTTTGAAGTCCCCAAGAAGGAAGTACCTGCACATACCCATATGCCTCCGGCATCAGAAGTTTCTGCGACTTGCAGTCAAGGAAGCCCACTACCAGTTTGTGGTGCTCCCCTTTGGTTTGGCATCAGCCCCCGAGTCTTTGCCAAGGAATTGTCTCCTGTTTTGGTGTTGCCGTGGGATCGCGATCGTGGGATACCTAGACGATCTCCTCCTGAGAGCATCTTCCGCTTCAGAGTTAGGATGTGGCGATCACCATGCAGACCCTGCAGGAATTTTGGTGGCTGTTGAAAGTAAAAAAACGTCTGTGATTGTACCAACTCAGCGTTTGGAGTACCTATGTTTACTGCTGGACTCCACGGAAGCGAGTGTTTCTCCCTTCAGACAAGCTGCAGACTCATGTTAGTAAAACTGCTAATGAACCGCAGGTAGTCGTCGCTATGTTTCTGCATGCAAGTCCTGGGGCTCATGGTGGCCTCCTTTTTGAGGCAGTACCGTATGCCCAGTTTCACACCAGAGTCCTGCAGAAGGAGATTTTGTCAAAATGGGACATATTTCCGTTGTCCCTGGATCGGCAGATTCAGTTGAGCCAATTAGTCAAGGATTCCCTGCTCTGGTGGCTGAGGTCCCTGGCACTTCCATCGAAGTTGCTCCTACCTCTGAAATGGACACTGATCACAACGGACGCCAGCCTATCAGGCTGGGGTGGAGTAATGGGAGTTCAGTTGACCCATTGTCTCTGGTTGGTGGAGGAATCCAAGTTGCTGGGCAATCTGCTCGAACGGAGAGCGATCAAGCTATACCTCTCCACATGGTCGATAAGACTGCAAGGGCGTCTGATCAGGATCCAGTTAGACAACACCACGGCTGTGGCACACGTCAATCACCCAGGAGGAACAAGAAGCTCGGCCGCTGCACGGAAGGTCGCTCCCATACTTCGGTGGGCAGAGCGACATTTATCGGCCATTTACATCCCGGGAGTGGAACTGGCAGGTGGACTAAGTCGCCAGATGCTGGACCCAGGAGAATGGGCGTGGCATCCGTAGGTGTTCACGCTACTGTGCCTGCGGTGGTCCACACCCATTCTGGATGAAAACCTGTTGGAGTGTGCAAAAGACCTGAAACTGGGACGGAGATTTATCTTTCAACAAGACAATGATCCCAAACATACAGCAAAATCTACAAAGGAATGGTTCACAAATGTATCCAGGTGTTAGAATGGCCAAGTCAAAGTCCAGACCTGAATCCAATCGAGAATCTGTGGAAAGAGCTGAAAACTGCTGTTCACAAACGCTCTCCATCCAACCTCACTGAACTTGAGCTGTTTTGCAAGGAAGAATGGGCAAGAATTTCAGTCTCTCGATGTGCAAAACTGATAGACATACCCCAAGCGACTTGCAGCTGTAATCGCAGCAAAAGGTGGCTCTACAAAGTGTTAACGCAAGGGGGCCGAATAATTTTGCACGCCCCACTTTTCAGTTTTTTATTAGTTAAAGTTTAAAATATCCAATAGATTTCGTTCCACTTCACAATTGTGTCCCACTTGTTGGTGATTCTTCGCAAAAAATTTAAATGTTATATCTTTATGTTTGAAGCCTGAAATGTGCCAAAAGGTTGAAAAGTTCAAGGGGACCGAATACTTTCGCAAGGCACTGTATTTCTCCAGCAAGGAGTTGACCAGAGATTGGCATTAAGCACCATCAAAGGACAAATTTCAGCATTGGCTGTCTTTTTTTTTTTTTTTCCCCAACAACCCCTGTCATAGCACTCCTTAATGAGTACCTTTGTCCAGGGGGGTTCCAATGAGCAGAAGTTCCACTGTAGGGTGTAACCCCGCTTTAAGTATGCCTGTGATGTGGCCCTGGATACGGTCCCCCTGCTCTCTAGAGAATCGGTATCGACAGTGGTGCTATGGCGCCTGTTTTAGCTGAAATGCTGGTCTGTGGACCAGGCATCTAAAAAAGCTCTGGCGGATTTGCCCTTCCAAGGTGAGAGGCTTTTTGGAGCTTCGCTGGATGACCTATTAAAAATGTTACCGGTGGGAAGAGCACGTTGCTCCCACAGTCCAGGAAGGATAAGGAGCCATGCCATAGGCAAGGGCCCTCTCTTTCCGCTCGAACTGCTTTTTCGCCCGCCTAGGTCGGCAGGTAAGTGCTCCCACTCAGACAAGGGGCCTGCTGAATGACAAAGTATTCCTGGTTTTGCAAGCCAAACAAGTCTGTGAACAAACATGTTACCGCATGAAGGTTTGCTCCTGCCCAACTCTCGGGTGGGGAATCGCCTTCAGGAATTTGCAGCCCAATGGACCTCTCTACTGTCCGACCAGTGGGTTTGTGAGCTGGTTTCATCGGGATACAAGATGGCGTTTCTTTCTTGTCCACCAAACAGATTTTTGCCCTCCAATGTACCTCTACTTCCAGCTCACCGGAAGCCCTGTTCGGGGGCCGTACAGGACCTGCTACTGCGCGGTGTGATAGTACCTGTACCGACTCTGGAAAGGTTTCAGGAATTCTACTCAAATCTGTTTGTAGTCCTCAAAAAGAAAGGGGTATGTCCAATCCTGGACCTCAAGGCCCTCAACAGCTTTGTGAAATTGCAAAGGTTCAGGATGGTATAAGCACTCCATCAGGGGGACTTCCTGGCATCCCTGGATATCCAGGATACGTGCTTACCTGTACTCATATGCTTCAGGCATCAGATTTCTGCGATTTGCATTTGGAAGAGCACTATCAGTTTGTGGCTCTCCTTTTTTGGCCTTGCGTCAGCACCCAAAGTTCTTTCAAAGTGTTAGGCCCAATTCTGCTGCTGTTAAGGCAACGTGGAGTCACAATCGTGGGTTACCTAGACAACCTCCTGAGAGCAGCTTCCGCCTCAGACTTAAGGGAGGGTGTAGTGATCACCATGCAGACTCTCCGGGAGTTTAGTTGGGTGCTGAACCTAAAGATGTTGGCGTTGGTGCTGACTCAACACCTGGAGTGCCTGGGCTTGCTGTTGGAGTCCTCCAGAAGCAAGCGGTTTTTATCCCTTCAGACAAGCTGCAGACTGTTCAAACTGCAGTGAAGTTGATAAACTGCATATGGTCGTTGCTGCGCTTCTGCATGCGCTTTCTGGACCTCAAGGTAGCCACATTCGAGGTGGGACCGTATGCTCAATTTCACACGAGTCTTGCAGAAGGAGATTTTGTCAAAATGGAACAAATGATCCCTGGATTGTCAAATTGGGGTGAACCAGTTAGTCAGGGATTCCCTTCTCTGGTGGCTGAGATCTCTGGCCAGATTGTTCCTTCCTCTCAATTGGACAGTGATCACAACGGATGCCAGCCTGACCGGTTGGGGGGGGGGGTGGGAGTGCTGGGTGTACAGTCGGCCCAGGTCCTTTGGTCGCGGGAAGAATTCCATCTGCCAATCAATGTGCTAGAGCTTCGGGCAATCAGACTTTGCCTCTCCATATGGTCAATGAGGCTACAAGGGCAGGATCATCAGACTTTGCCTCTCCATATGGTCAATGAGGCTACAAGGGCAGGATCCAGTCAAACAATGCACGCAGTGGCGTACGTCAACCAAGGAGGAACAAGGAGCTCAGCTGCAGCATGTGAGGTTTCTCACATCCTCCAGTGGGCAGAGTGACATGTGCCGGCCATATATATCCCAGGTGTAGAAAACTGGCAGGCGGACTACCTAAGTCATCAGATGCTGGACCCAGGTGAATGGTCGTTGCATTTGGAGGTATTCAGGCTCCATTGCCTAAGGGGGGGGGGGGGGGGGGGGACACCAGATGTGGACTTCTCGGCTCAATCAGAAGGTGCAGAGGTTTGTGTCCAGCACAAGAGACCCCTGGGTGGACGCGTCAAGCACTCAAGCTTCTTCCACGTCTGCTGCGCAGAGTGGAGGCCGAGGGGATTCCAGCAATTCTGATTGTCCCAGATTGGCCTCTGCGTCCTTGGTACGCCGACCTAGTACAACTGGTGGCGTATGTTCCTTGGTGGCTACCGCTGTGAGAGGACCTTCTAGCGCAAGGTCCGATGCTTCATCCTGCTTTACCATCGCTGGTTTTAACGGCATGGCTGTTGAAAGCCAGGTGCTAAAGGACCGAGGTCTGTCAGACTCAGTCATTTCCACAGAAGTCGTCTTCCCTGAAGATTTACCATCGTACATGGAAGGTTCCACGTGTGAAGAGATGGTGTGACGTCCGCACTTATTCAGTTTCCAGTATCCTTGCAGCAAGGAGTGGATCAGAAACTTGCCTTAAGCAACATCGAGGGACAGATATCTGCCTTGGCTGCCCTTTTCCAACATCCCTTGGTGACTCACTCATTGGTGAGTATCTTTGTGCAAGGGGTTCAACACATAGTCCCTGCGGTTTGACCACTGCTACCTCCGTGGGATCTGAATCTGGTGCTATCAGAAACCGGCATTTGAGAACATTGGGGAGATTCCCTTGTTAACACTCAGAAGTTTTTCTAGTAGCTATTAGCTCTGCCAGGAGGGTTTCTGAATTGGTGGCATTGTCATGCAAGTCTCCCTACCTGGTCGTCCGCAGCCCTCTTTCCTTCCAAAGGTGGTTTCGGCATTCCATCTAAATGAGGTCCTTGCGTTGCCTTCCTTAAGTCCTAAGCTGACACACCCAAAACAGGTTGCCTTACATTCCCTGGATGTGGTCTGGGCTCTACGAGCGTATCTGTCTGCTTTAGCTCCCTTCCAGAAGTCAGACTGGTTGTCTCAGGGGCTGGTCCAAACAAAAGCTCTGGCGGTCTCGTCAACCATTTCTCGGTGGATCAAACGGATTGGGGTTCATGCCTATGCCTTAAAGGGGCAGGTCCCCCTTTTCCTGTCACGGCTCATTCCACCAGAGCAATTGGGACCTCCTGGGCTTTCTGACATCATCAAGCGTCTGTCTCCCAGGTGTGTAAGGCGTCCGTTCACACTTTCACTAAATTCTACAAAGTAGACGTAAGTGGATCTCAAAAGCTTGCTTTGTCCAAGGTTTTGCAGGCGGCTGTGTAAGGTTGCAATTACACTTTAAGTTACTAGTTTGTTATGCATCTTTTGATGCATAAGTTTGCTACTGGTTTTGATGGTAGCTGTTTAAGATGGTGACTCCTCTGTTGAGGTGTTCCCTTTGTTGTGGGTGAAGTTATGTTTTGCTGTTTCCACCCCTTGTTTTTTGCTTGGGGACGTCCCTAAGGTCAAGAATTAAAGGGGCTGTGTCCGTCAATCAACGAAAGAGAAAATGGGATTTTTGTACTCACCGTAAAAACCTTTTTCTCTGAAGTTCAGACAGACACAGCACCGACCCCTCCTATTTGTACTGCTTTTTGACGTACTGAGCCGCAGGAAGCGGGGTGAGGCAGTTGTAGCCACAGGGACCGCCCCCTGGGCGGTGCTGAGCAGTCTTGCTGTTTTTACACATGTTACATGTTCTAAGTCCTCTCCTGAAGTGGTTTGATAACCCAAAGGTCAAGAATTAAAGTTGTCAATGAACTTCAGAGAAAAGCATTTTACTGTGAGTACAGAAAGCCAATTTTTTTTTTCAGCTTTCAGTGCTGTCGCACTTTGACAATTGCGTGGCCATGCTACACTGTACCCAAACAAACTTTTCTTCACACAAATAGAACTTTCTTTTGGTGGTCTTCACAACCGGGTTTATTATGTACAATAAAAACCCCAAAAATTTTGGAAAGGTTTTTTTACTCTGTGTTCGTGTTTACATGGCTTAGATTAAGGCTGTGATTGGACGCAGCCAATCACATGGTTAAAGAGCCACAGCTCTTTACACAGATCGGAGTTGCGCCGTGACCTAGCAACATAACGTGGCTGTGCGAGAGTGGCTGTTCTGGGCCGCCGTCCTATGATGCTGTATAGAACAAGAGCTGCACCGCTGTCATTTGACAGTGGTTGGGTAGCAAGCAGTTAGAGATTTAAAAGAATAGCCTTTTTATAATACAAAAACAGCTGATAATCGCTACTATAAGGGGTTAATGTATACTTTGGAACACTGAAAGTAATATAAAAAATTACATACTCACTGGCCACTTTATTAAGTACACCTGTTCAATTGCTTAGCAACACAAATTGCTAATCGGCCAATCACATGGCAGCAACTTCATTTAAGCATCTAGATGTAGGGAAAATTACTTTCTGAAGCTCAAACAGAGCAGCGGAATGGGGAAGAAAGTGACTTTGAACATGGCATGGTTGTTGGTGCCAGATGAGCTGGTCTGAGTATTTCAAAAACTGGGATCTTCAAGCACAACCATCTTTAACCACTTGCTTACTGGGCACTTAACCCCCCTCCAGACCAATTTTCAGTTTTCAGCGCTGATGCACTTTGAATGACAATTGCGCGGCCATATAACACTGTACCCAAATGAAATTTTTATCATTTTTTTCCCCACAAATAGAGCTTTCTTTTGGTGGTATTTAATTACAGCTGGGAGTTTATTTTTTGCTAAACAAACAAAAAAAGATGCAAAAAAAAAATCCTGTTTAATAGTTATAAAATTTTGCAAACAGGCCATTTTTCTCCTTCATTGAAATGCCCTGATGAGGCGGCAGTGGTGGGCACAGATAAGATGGCACGGATGGGTGGCACGGATATGTGGCACTGAGGTGCAGCACTGTTGAGGCAGATTGTGGGCACTGATGGGTGGCACTGTGGGCACTGATGGGTGGCATAGGCAGGGGGCAGGTGGGCACTGATGAGCTGGCCGTGACTGAAGTCCCTCTCACGGCCGCCGGTGATCGGCTTTTTTTTTTTTCCTCGTGCTGTCAGCGTGAGGACTAAAAATAGCCGATTTACCGGCTTTGTGTCACATGATCAGCTGTCATTGGCTGACAGCTGATCACGTGGTAAGGGGTCGGGATCGACCCCTTGCTCCGATCCGTGATCAGGCGAGTCTTATTGACTCGCTGATCAGAGCGCGCCGCGTGCGCCCCTCAGGGGGCGTGCAGGCTGCTCGTGCACGGGACGACGTCAATAGACATCGTCCCGGCAAAGCAGGTCCGCGCTGTAGCCGTCATTCGGCTATAGCGCGGATCGCTATTGGTTAGGGAATGGTCAGAAAGAGAATATCCAGTGAGCGGCAGTTGTGTGGATGGAAAGTAGTTTTGTCAGAAGAATGGGCAGGTTTGAGATGATAAAGGCAACAGTAACGCAAATTAACATTCTTTACAACCAAGGTATGCAGAATGCCATCTCCACTTACCACATTAAACCTTGAAGCAGATGTGCTACAGCAGCAGTAGACCACACAGAGTGCCACTCCTGTCAGCTAAGAGCAGGAAATATAGGCTACAATTCACACAGCCTCACAAAAGTTGCACAATAGATTGGAAAAATGTTGCCTGGTCTGAGTCTTTATTTCAGCTGCGACATTCAGATAGTAGGGTCAAGATTTGGCATAATCATATAAAACGACGTCTGATGAAACAAGCAAGGTGGAGATTGATGCGCAATCATGTCACTTCCGGTTTATTTATACCCGGTCTGTGGAACGCACGCTGTCCCAGACCTATGGACTACTTTGTTTTGATTTGCTCCTGGCAGGTCCTAAGTGCCCAATTTTAGATTTGATTACAAAAAATTCCCTTTTTGGATTTACACTGAGTGTTTGCTTTTCCTATTCGTTCATATGTGGATCTCCCACTATTTAATACGTCGTGAAGGAGGCTATTCCATTGGACATCAGGATCAAAGACAGATCTAAATACATGCGCTTTTTCCCCTGCAGGGGTGTAGCTATTTGAGTGTGGAACCAAAAGGGGAGCATGAGTGTTCACTATTTTTGATATAAGATGTGATCTATTCTATTCTATCCACAAGTCACATTGGAAAATCATTTATGGACATTTGCACCAGTTACATTGGAATGCCAAAGGGCAATATATTTGATTTTTGATATTTTTTATCCTGCCATACTTCACATTTTTAATTAGTGCAACATCTAATTATTGTGGTGTATATCTGGACTTTCGGTTAGCATTTTGCACTTATCAGTTTCAACAAATTCTAATGGCAATATTCGGATATTGCTCTACATCAAGTTAATATGGGTTTTACGTTATATATTAGCACCTGCACCACTTTGTCAGTTTGCACATTTATGAAGGATTATGCACTTTAGCACTTCATCGGGTTTATGATCTGACCGTTCACAGTCCTTTTTACTGTTAGCTGTTCTGGCTGTGCCATTTACCTCTTTACATACAATGCAAGCCTTGTATCAGTGGTTCAGGCTGGTAGTGTAATGGTGTGGGGGGTATTTTCTTTGTACACTTGGTATCAATTGAGCATTGTTTAACCACTTCAGCCTCTGAAGAATTTATCCCCTTCCTGACCAGAGAACTTTTTGCGATACGGCACTACGTCGCTTTAATTGCGAATTGCGTGGTTGTGCGACGTTGCACCCAAACAATGTTTTCCTCACAAATCGCTTTCTTTTGGTATTTGATCACCTCTGCAATTTTTTTTTTTTTTTTTTTTTTTTTTTTTTTTTACGCTATAAACAAAAAAGCGACTGTTTTAAAGGAAAAATAAAGCTAAGCAAATATTTTTTATTTTGCTATAATGTCCCCAAAAAATATAAAAACAAATTTCTTTCTCAGTTTAGGCAGATATGTATTGTACATATTTTTGGTAAAAAATATTGCAATAAGCGTATATTGATTGGTTTGCTCAAGTTATAGCGTTTTTTACAAAATAGATTTATGACTTTTTTTTCTTTCTTTTTTTTTTTTTTTTATTGCGACTGCGACATTGTGGCGGACGCATCAGACACTTTTGACACTATTTTGGGACCAGTGAAATTTATACAGCATCCGTGATATAAAAATGCACTGATTACTGTGTAAATTACACTGGCAGGGAAGGGGTTGAACACTAGGGGGTGATCAAGGGGTTAAGTGTGTCCTAGGGAGTGATTCTAACTGTGGGGGGTGGGCTCACTAAACATGATGGAGCAGTAGCTCCCTGTCATATTGCTGGGCAGAACAGGGTAATGTCTTGTCTTGTTTACATTAGGCATCTCCCAGTTCTGCCGCTCTGTCACGATTGCAGGCCACCGGAGGACAGAGTATGCAGGGAACCCTCAGAGTACCCGGCGCCCACTAAGCCATGTCTTAAAAGGGACGTACAGGTACGCCCATTTGACCAGCCGTGCCATTGTGCCGACTTGGATCGTGCGCTGGTCGACAAGCAGTCAAATGCCACGGCCTACCTGAGTATTGTTGCGGACCATGTCCACCCCTTCGACTACAGTGTACCCATCTTCTGACGGCTACTTCCAGCAGTATAATGCACCATGTCACAGCTCAAATCCTCTCAAACTGGTTTCTTGAACATGACATTGAGTTTACTGTATTCCAATGGCCTCCAGTCACCAGATCTCAATCCAAAAGTGCACCTTTGGGATGTGGTGGCATGGAGGATTCGCATCATGGATCTGCAGCTGACAAGTCTGCAGCAACTGCATGATATGTCAATATGGACCACATTCTCTGAGGAATGTTTCCAACACCTTGAATTTATGCCATGAAGAATTAAGGCAGTTCTGAAGGCAAAAGGGGGTCCAACCCGGTACTAGCAAGGTGTACCTAATAGTGGCCGGTGAGTGTGTATGTGCAGTGGGAAAAGAGAACAATTGGATCCCCTGCAGATTTTGTAAGTTTGCCAACTTAGAAATTAATGGTCTATAATTTTTATCATGGGTGTATTTTAAGTGTTAGAGACAGAATATCAACCAAAAATCCAGAAAACTCATAAAACAAATGCTATAAATTAAGCTGCAGTTCAGTGCGTAAAATAAGTATTTGATCCCAAAGCAAAACATGACTTGGTACTTGTAGACAAAACACTTTGAATTATAGTAAATGTACCGAAGAATTTTATTGGTACAAACACATTAAAATTGAGGGAAAAAAACCCTATTGTATACAAAATAATTTCAGATCTACAGCAGAAAATCGTAACATGTCCTCTAGTTTGACATATGCTGTTGGATTTACATATTTTCATATAATGAGTAAGTCAATTATTGACCTTGGCAAATGTGAAAAAATGTGGTGTGCATTTGTATTAGGCCTCCCTGAGAATACTTTGTAGAACTGCCTTTTCACTGCAATTACAGCTGAAAGTCTTTTTTGGGTATGTCTCTACCAGCTTTGCACAACTAGAGTGAAATTTTTGCCCATTTCTTAACTGCAAAATAGTCCAATCTCTGTCACATTCGATGGAGAGCATCTGAACAGCAGTTATTAGTCTTGCCACAGATTTGCAATTGGATTTAGGTCTAGGACTTTGACTGGGACATTATATCATATAAATATGCTTTGATCTAAAACATTCAATTGTAGCTCTGACTGTATGTTTAGGGTCATTGTCCTGGAAGGGGAACCTCTGCCCCAGTTTTTTCCCCAACAGGTCTTTGGGTGGGAGAGCAACCTGCCTCTGTAGGTCTGTAGTTGCAGCCCCTCTGTTTACCTCAGTCAATGATCCAGGTTGCTACCTTTTGGAGATCTTAGGTCAGCGATGTTGAAACTTGGCACCCTAGATGTTTTGGAACTACATTTTCATTGATGATACACAGAAGAGTGCGTGAGCCCCATTGGAAATATATTTCCAAAACATTTGGGGTGCCAAGGTCCTTCATCACTGTCCTAGGTGATTGAGGCTGCTCATTCCGTTTGTTTTAAGCTGGTGTCAGGCCTGGCACACTTTGATGGTTTGTGAAAGCCCAACCCCCCCCCCCCCCCAGGACAAGGTGGTCTCGCACCCATTTCTACTCTGATCTGTGAATCTGGCCTTTTGACCTGAGCTCACTCACCTATTCATATCGTTGCTCTTGCATTTGGAAGCGTGCATCTTTACCTAGTCGTGCTCCCGTTTTGACTTGGCTTGCGCTCTCACCGTTTGCTCACCAAGTAGCCGGCTCTGATCTTGGCATGGCTGAGACGGCAGGGGATTTCTGCGATAGGCTATCTGGCCAACTTCTTCCTGTAAGCATAGTCTTATTCTGCACACCCGGACAATGTGGCAATCGCCATGTGTTTTTTTCATGGCTTTAGCAAGGGAGTTTGACCTCAAGTGCTCCGCTCTGACCTCAACCAGTTATCTGAATTGACGGCGTCTTCTTTTTGACCCGGCACGGGCCAAGGCGTTCCCTTGCCGGTTAAGCGTCGCAACCGCTTTTAAAAAAAAATAAATCTTTCATTTTATTTTTTTTTGCTAGGATGCGGGTAGGCCCTTTAGCAATTCACTGGCACGTCAATTATGTTTTACGATGGCTGTCCGTGTGTGGTTTTGGTGATCTTTATGCTTTAGTTTGGTCATTAGGCTATCCGGAGACTTTTAAGTAGCACTATTATGTTTTACTTAATTAGTACTAAAATATAGACTGTATTTCTCTTACGTTCACTGTCTGACACAGCTCGTTATGCCACCTTCAGGAGAGGACTAGGCATAACATGTCATATAAAAACAACAACTTTCTAGTTCTGCCCAAGGGGGACGACCCCACAGCCTGCCTTGCAGCTTCAGTTTTTTGGGGGGTTTTTCTGCCTAGTGAAGGAGAAGGACCTAGTAACCCCGCCGGGGCCATGGGCCCATGGATTTTTTCTTTGCAGAAGCTTTGCTTTTTGCTTAACATTAAAGATCCTGTGATCTGCTATCGGCTGGGTGACAGGCTGGATACTCTTATCCTTGTCTCTCCAGCCTGGCCAGCGAGCGTGTGCAGACCAGAGCCACGACATGCCTCAGCTCCAGAGGTGGCTGGTGAGCGCAAATGCTCCGGGGCACACACGTGACCAGGCTACTCCTTTCTGCGCCTCAGTGGGACGGGCCAGCAGCCATCCCACACTGATTGGAGAGCGGGTCTGTGATGGAATGACTCCCAGCTCTTCAGAACCGGGTAAGTACAGCTCTCCCTGCCTCAGTGGGGCTGAGCAGTTGGGCAATCCCTGGGAGGTGGATCTCTGTGTGTGTGTGCACGCGCCATATACAGGGGCTCTCTGGGGGGCTCTCACCTGGGGGAGGGATTGCGCTTGCTGGCTGTGCCCTGGCTGTGTGTGGATCTCTCCTTGAGGTGTCTGGAGGCTGTGTCTGATCGCTGTAGTGCTGTTTCACCACCATTTATCTGCCTGTTTAGTTCGCTGTCCCTCGTGGTATACAGTGCTCGGCGGCCATCTTTGGTGAGGCAAGGAGCAGCAGGCTCTCTGACCATTTTCATGTGTTTTGGCGGCCGTTTTCCCTGTGATTATGTCCTTTTTATACTGGACGCTCGGCGGCCATTTGATTTTGGTCAGTTTCAGCGCCATTCAAAACGGCTCTGCACAGCGCTGTGCGGTCTCCTATGCATCTGGGAGTTGGCACAGGACACAGGCTCTACTAGCTGGACAGCCAGCGCAGAACCAGTCAGGGTGGGGAGTTCTGTGCGGAAGAGCCCATCAGCCAGCAGCAGTTAGGAGGGTGGGACCATCGCTTTCCTAAGTCCCCAACAGGTGGCAGACAGGGTAGGGCAGTGATGGCGAACCTTGGCACCCCAGATGTTTTGGAACTACATTTCCCATGATGCACCCCTACACTGCAGAGTGCCTGAGCATGGTGGGAAATGTATTTCCAAAACATCTGGGGTGCCAAGTTTTGCCATCGCTGGGGTTGGGTCAGCATGGCTTCAGAAACTGGTGTTTCTTCCCCCGAAATCCAGGCAATTGCAACCGGTTCACCTGCAGGCAGTGCCTCTGGATGCTTTGTCGGCGGTCCTCTATTTGTTGCCAAGATGGAGGCGGTGCGTGGGCGTAAAGGTTGTAAAAACCGGCCCCCGTCCTCTGGAGGGGAGCTCTGATGCAGACTCGGGCCCTGCTGAGGCCGGTGACCCCCCCCCCCCTGCTCTGTCATTTCAGATGACGCTGACCAGGACCGAACTGACAGCGAAGATGAGTCCCCGTCTGGGTCCGTGCGCGAGAATCGCTTGTTTCGAGCACTTATCACAGCTGTGCGTGAAGAATCGGGAGGGAGCCAGAAGATCCCTTTGCTGATGTAGCGGGGTCCCTTTTGCCTTTTGGGTCCCGTAAGCCAGCCCGTTGACTTAAGCTGTTCCCGTATGTGACTTAAGTTCATTTACAAGGAACGGTGTCGACCGCAATTTGAGCTTTTCGGACCCCAAATACATGGTGGTGCGTTATCCCCTTTCTCAAAAAGCTGTCGGCTCCTCTGGTCGTGGACCCCCCCCGGTACAAAGTAACCACCATCCCAGTAGAGGGGACTCCTGCCTTTAAGGACCCCATGGGCAGGAAGGCCGAGGCAGAGGCTCGTTCCTTGTTTACGGATGTGGGGTCAACTAGGCGACCGGTACTGGCATCCACACTCGTGTCTCAGACACTAACCGAGTGGGCAAAACTTTTGCGCCGCGAATTGGGAGAGCAACAGGCTTCTCCTGTCTAACTAGCAGACCAACTAGTGCGAGGCCCGAAGTACAATTTTGTGATGCAGCCCTGGATACCCTTCCTCTGTTATCCAGGCCTTCAGTATCAGCAGTGGTGCTGAGGCGCCCGATTTGCCTAAAATGCTGGCCTGCTCACCAGGCATCCAAAAAAGCCCTGACGGATCTTCCCTTCCTTGGCAACCGTCTCTTTGAAGCCTCATTGCATGACATTATTAAAAATGCCAGAGGTGGTAAGAGTACACTAGTCCCACAGGCCAGGAAGGCTAGGAAGGCTAAGGAGCCACGCCGTTGGCAAGGGCCCTCATTCTCCACTCACAAACGGCTTTTTCGTCCACCCAGGGCTTTGACCAAGCGTCCCCCGACAGGACGACCTTTAAAGGACCAAAGCGTGTGTGGAACCACGAGCCTGCGAGCAAAAGTGCTACCTCATGAAGGTTTTCTCCCGTCCGCAAGACGGGGGGGGGGGGGTGCCTTCGGGAGTTTGCAGCCCGGTTGGCCTCTCGGCTGTCCGACCAATGGGTCTGCGATCTGATTTCCTCAGGCTACAAGATAGAGTTCCTCTCTTGGCCGCAAAAGAGATTCTTCCCCTGAAGCATACCCGTACTCCCAGCTCGCCAGGAGGCCCTGAAGGGGGCGGTAAGGGACCTGCTTAGTCGTGGGGTGATATTACCCGTTCCAGGAATTGGCATGTTTCCAAGGGTTCTACTCGAACCTGCAAAATGGAAGGGGAACGTCCAATTTTGGACCTGAAAGCCCTCAATTACTTTGCAAAAGTACAGAGGTTCAGAACGGAATCGCTGAGAAATCGCTGCACTCCATCAAGGGTACTCCCTGGTGGCCTTGAACATCCAGAATGCGTACCTGCACATACCCATATGCCTTCGGCATCAGAGATTTCTGCGATTTGCAGTCTAGGAAGCCCACTACCAGTTTGTGGCTCTGCCTTTTTGGTTTTGCCTCTGCCCTCCCCCAAGGTATTGTCTCTTGTTTTGCAACGCTGTGGGATCGCGATCGGGGGATACCTAGGCGATCTCCTTCCGAGAGCATCTTCTGCTTCAGAGTTAGGAGGAGGATGTGGCGATCACCATGCAGACCCTGCAGCAATTTTTTGTTGGCTGTTGAACCTAAAGAAGTTGGTGATTGTACCGACTCAGCGTTTGGAGTAGCTAGGCTTACTGCTGGACTCCATGGAAGCAAGAGCGTTTCTCCCTTCAGACAAGCTGCTGCAGACTCTCAGAGCTGCGGTAAAACTGTTGAGGAACCGCACAGGGGGTCGTCGCTACGCTTTGCATGCGAGTTCTGGGACTCATGGTGGCCTCCTTGAGGCATTACCCTATGCCCAGTTTCACACCAGAGTCCTGCTGAAGGAGATTTTAACAAAATGGGACAAATCTCCTTTATCCCTGGATGGGCAGATTCAGGTGAGCCAGCTGGTCAGGGATTCCCTGCTGAGGTCCCCGGCACTTTGGTCCGTGAAGTCGTTCCTACCTCTGAAATGGACAGTGATCACCACGGCCCCCAGCCCAACCGGCTGGGGTAGGGTAATGAAAGTTCAGTCGACTCAGGGCCTCTGGTCGGTGGGTGGTGCGATCCAAGTTGCCGATCAATCTGCTTGAGCCGAGAGCGATCAGGCTATGCCTCTCCACGTGGTCGATAAGACTTTGAGGGGCGTTTGATCAGGTTCCACTCTGACGTATGCCTGCCACTGCCGTGACATTCTGTCGCCAAGGAGGAACAAGAAGCTTGGCCGCTGCACGGGAGGACGCTTGCACTCACATCCTTCAGTGGGCAGAGCGACATGTACCTGCCCCCGTCGGCCGTTTACATCCCGGGAGCGGAGAACTGGCAGGCAGACTACCTAAGTCGCCAGATGCTGGACCCAGGAGAATGGGCATTGCCATTGCATCCGGAGGCGTTCTGGCTACTGTGCCCGCGATGGGGCACACCAGACGTGGCTCTTCTGGCCGCCCGTCTCAACGGGAAGGTGCCGAGGTTCGTGTCCAGGGCAACAGATCCTTGGGCAGACACGCTGGTGGTGCCATGGGGGATCAGTACCAGCTGATCTATGCACCAGCTGATCTATGCACCAGCTGATCTATGCACCAGCTGATCTATGCCTTTCCTCCGTTGAAACGGCCTCCACTCAGCGGAGCAGACGTGGTAACAGAGGGGATCCCAGTAATACCGATTGCCCCAGATCGGTCCCAGCGACCCTGGTACTCAGACCTGGTGGCGGACGCCCCGTGTCGACTGCCGTTACGAGAGGACCTTCTGTCTCGATTTCCGATTCTCCGTTCTGCTTTACCATCGCTGGTTTTAACGGCATGGCTATTGAGAGTTGGGTGTTGAGGAACCGGGGTCTTTGGGACTCGGCGATTCCAACTATGCCGAGAGCACGGAAAGCTTCTTCTCGGTAGGTCATCGTACCTGGAAGGCCTACATCTCCATGTGTGAGAAGGGATGGCGTCCGCGCTCCCTTTTTTTTTTTTTTTCCCCCTATATCCAGGATTGATCCTGTTTCTACAGCAATGAGTAGTTCAGAAATTGGCTTTAAGCACCATATTTAAAGGACAAATATCAGCGTTGGCTGTCTTTTTTTTTTTTTTTTTTTTTCCAGCGAGCACTTTTTGTTCAAGCTGTCCAAAATGTAGTTCCTCCGTGCGTGGGCCGTTACCCCCGTGGGATCTGAACCTGGCGTTATCGGTGCTTGAAAAAACCGCCATTTGAAAATATCAGAGATCCCTCTGTTGACTCTTTCCCAGAAAGTGGTCTTTCTAGCGGCCATTACTTTCGGCCAGGAGGGTTTTGTACCCGGCGGCCTGGTCTTGCAAGTCGCCCTATCTGGTGATCCACAAGGATAAGGTGATGTTGTGTCCAACAGTCTTTTCTGCCGAAGGTGGTTTTGGCAGAAAAGCATCAACGAAGACATTGTCTTACCATCTCTGTGTGCTAAGTCGACACATTCTAAGGAGGTGGCTCTTCATGCCCTGGACGTGGTTAAGGCTCTGAGGGTGTATTTGTCTGCTACACCTCCCTTTCAGAAGTCAGACTCCTTGTTTGTTTTTCGGTGGCTGTTTGAAAAAAAAAAAAAGCACGGCGGTCTCGTCGGCCACCATTTCCAGGGGGGGATCAGACAGATTGTAGTACAGGCCTATGCTTTGAAGAGGCAGGTGCCCCCCTTTCTGGTCACGGCTCACTCCACAAGGCAATCGGAACGACTTTGGCCTTCCGACATCAAGCGTCTGTGAACAGGCGACCAAGTCACCCCCTGAGCGACAGTTTCAAAATTCTACAAGGTCGACGTCGGTGCATGGGGCCGATGCCCATTTTGGCCGCAAAGTTTTGCAGGCGGCTGTACAATTGCACTTACGTTTTTTTTTCCTTGTTTTTTGGTAAAAACGCAGTACCTTTTTAAGTAATGCACTGTTGCATTTGTTACCGCAGTTCTGGTGCAGTTTGGTGGTAGTGCCTTAGTTGAGGAGCATCCTGCCTTTTTGGTGGGTAAAAAAAGTTTTGGTCACACTCACAATGTCGTTTTTTGTGGTTAAAGTTTTATACTAGTGGGTGTAGTTTTTATGCTGTTTTGCCACCCCTCATTTTGGCACTGCTTGGGGATGTCCCAGTGGTCTAAGAGCAGCTGTGTCAGGTGGTGAACTGCAGAGAAAAGGATTTTATGGTAAGTATAAAAATCATATCTTTTCTTAAAGATATATCACTGTATTTTCGTGCCTATAAAGTCCATAGGGTTCCAAAAAAGCAAATCAATGTTGTAATTCATTTTGTGATGTGGTGCTGTTTCAACCATATTCCCATCCGCACGATCACCCTGTGAGTATGCAAATAGGACAGTGACTGGGTCCATCATTTAGCCATGCCTGCTCTAGGGGATGTTACTCCCAATAATTAATGTTCACAAATCGGTAAGGCATCTTTGAACTTGCATTCACCTGTTTACTCTCTATTTCTTTTGTAAGGAATCAACTTGATGGGATGTAATTACACAAACAACAGAGGGATCTGCATGTGAGAAAATGAGAAATAGAACAAACCGCAAGAGCATCCTATGAGCGTGGTTGAAGAATACCAAGCTGAATGTCACGGGACCCATGCCTCCATCCAAAAAAAAAAAACTAAAAAGGAAATAAACCTGCATTTTTTTTTTTTTTTTAATAAAGGACACTGAAAGGCAAGAAGAGAGCACACCTGTTAATACAGAGTTTAATTGTATTTACATACTCTAGTTATGTGGGGAGGGAGAGGAGAGAAGAGAGACATGGTGGGCAGGGGGAGAAAGATGACTTTTTGCACCATCTATAACATGACGTTTCTTCCATCTTGATGTATTCTGAGCTTGTAGTGTTACTTGTAATATTTACTTCCCTCTGTGTAATTTTGATTCTAAAATTCATGTGGTGAGCTTCCTTAAGCACTGATCTGAAAAACAACAAAAATAAATAAATCTTAATTAAGTTATAAAAAAAAATCAATTGTTTTTATTTTATCTGTTTTAGAGATTGTAAGCTCTAATGAGCAGGCTACCCTCATGTCTCCTGTATTGAATTGTATTTCCAATATACGGTTTACTCATAAGTTCCTAAAGCTCTTTGGTAATTGCCATGCTGGACACGCAGAACACTCTCTGTGCCACAACTGAGGTATGGGATCGCAGGTAAGTACCAGACCCTGGATGTCACGATCCCCCCTTAATTTCACACTTTCCCCTGCAACATCACTGTCCTTGAACCTTCCTTCACATCATAGCCCCAACACTCCTGGCCCTCCTTTTCCTCACAGCCTCTTTATGCTCTGGCCCCCTTCACCCAACAAACACTCATCCTACTGTATGTGTATGACATTTATTTTCCATCAAATCACACATCTTTGATCCTCCATCAATGTGTATCTTGGCATGAACCGGTTTCTCCAATGAGATTGCCTGACCTGTAAAGCACACTTGCATTGTAAAGCTAGCTCATACACGTGATCCCATGATTTATTTTTTTCTAATTACTCGTATCTCTAGCTATAGATAGAGGTTGAGCACAACCCATGTTTTTTTTTTGCAATAGCGTTGATGCGTTCCTTCAAACGATCGCATAGCGAACACGTGCTCTGTTTTAAATGTAGTGACCATTGGAGTAAACATTGTTGCGGTATTTGAAGAAAAATTTACTTTTTTTTTTTTTAATGAGATTGCCTGACGTTTAAAGCCGCAACCTCATCCATGGGATCCCATGTTTTATTTTTATTTATAAGTACTTGTAAAAATATATATGTGCATCGCATCCCAGATTTTTTTAACCTCTTCGCGCCCGCCCTATAGCCGAATGACGGCCGTAGAGCAGGCGCTTTCATTCCGGGTGGCCATCCCTGGACGTCCTGTTTACTTCGGCAATGCGCGCCGCCGCGGGCGCGCATTGGAAGTTCTGTGTTTGCCGTGTCACCCGGGGACAGGCAAACACAGATCGCTGTAAACTGCCAATCACAGCGGCCGTTTACATCGCGATCGGCGTGTCCAATTGGAGATGATCTCATATGTAAACATATGAGATCTCTCAGCGCCGCTCTCCCTCCTCACACAGACAGAGTGTGAGAAGGGAGAGATGAATGGTTGCAGCGGCCGTCATTGTTAAAAAAATAAAAATAAAATTTAAAGTGCCATCCTGCCCCAGTGCCACCTGTTAGTGCTATCTGTCCCCAGTGCCACATGTTGTCAGTGCCATTTGTCCCCAGTTCCATCTGTCATCAGTGCAATCTCATCAGTGCCACGTATTAATGCCATCTGTCAGTGCCACCTGTCAGTGTCACGTGTCATCAACGCCACTTATCAGTGCCATGCGTCATCGGTGCCACATTTGTGCCATCTGTCATCTGTGCCACATTTGTGCCATCTGTCATCTGTGCCACATTTGTGCCATCTGTCATCGGTGCCACATTTGTGCCATCTGTCATCGGTGCCACATTTGTGCCATCTGTCATCGGTGCCACATTTGTGCCATCTGTCATCGGTGCCACATTTGTGCCATCTGTCATCGGTGCCACATATTAGTGCCATCTTTCATCGGTGCCACATTTGTGCCATCTGTCATCGGTGCCACATATTAGTGCCATCTTTCATCGGTGCCACATTTGTGCCATCTGTCATCGGTGGCACATATTAGTGCCATCTGTCATCAGTGCCACGTGTCATTGTCCTGGTGCTCCAGGGCATTCAAAAGTGTAATAAGTAGTCAACAAGTTAGATGTGTAATTTATGCTCCTAGAACACGTGATGGCACTCCCTGCATGTTGGGCCTCTCTATCTGTGAAAAAGTCCCACACATGTGGTAATGTAATACTCAGGAGTAGCAGAATTTTTTTGGGTGTGTCATTTGTAGTATACACATGCCATGTTGGAGAAATAACCTATTACAATGACAATTTTGTGGAGTAATTTTGCAAAGAATAGTGGGAAAAAAATGACATCAAAAAGCTCACCATGCCTCTTACTAAATACCTTGGAATGTCTACTTTCCAAAAAGGGGTCATTTGGGGGGTATTTGTACTTTCCTGACCTGTTCGGGTCACAAGAAGCGAGATAGGCCACCAGTACATCAGATGTGATCAATTTTGTGTGATTCGCACCACAGCTTGTAGACTCTCTAACTTTCACAAAGACCAAATAATATCCACTAATTTGGGTTATTTTTACCAAAGATATATAGCAGTATAAATTGTGGCCAAAATTTATGAAGAAAAATTAATAATTTGTATAATTCTGTCACAGAAACAAAGAAATATGCGTTTTTTTCAAAATTTTCGGTCTTTTTTCATTTATAGCGCAAAAAATAAAAACCCCAGAGGTGATCAAATACCACCAAAAGAAAGCTCTATTCGTGGGAAAAAAAAGGACAAAAAATTAATTTGGGTACAGTGTTGCATGACTGAGTAATTGTCATTCAAAGTGTGAGAGCACCGAAAGCTGAAAATTGGTCTGGGCAGGAAGTGTTTTTAAAGTGGTTGTAAACCCTTACAAACCACTTTGACCTACAGGTAAGCCTAGATTAAGGCTTACCTGTAGGTCCAAGAAATATCTCCCAAACCTATACGGTTTAGGAGATATTTGCCCGAAGACGGGCACCGCTATCTACGGCGCATGCGCCGTAGACAGCGGTGCACTGAGCGGGGTATCGTCGATGATGGCAATGCCGAGAGTCTCAGCTCCCGTGCACATGTGCAGCAGTGACGACATCGCTGCTCCAGCGAATCACAGTGCCGGAGCAGCGAGACCCACCAAGAAGATGGACGCTTGGAACTACAGGGGACAGCGGTGACTTTGCTGGCTCCTGTGTCAGGTAAGTGACACATAATGGACTACTATGTGATGCATAGTAGTCCATTATGCTTTGCCTTTACAGGGAATGAAAGTGGAAGTAAACTCATCAGGGTTTACTTCCTCTTTAAGTGCCCAGTAAGCAAGTGGTTAAATAGCATCAATGTGTTCCTTCAAATGGTGACATAGCAGAATACTTGCTCTGTTTTAAAGGTGCATTCCTTGGAGTAAACGTTTACATCATTTACAAAATCAGGGTCATGATGGCAAAACCATTTTCGCCAATGAGATTGCCGGACATGGCCATCACCCTTGCACTGCACAGTTATGGTTTATTTATTTGCAAGTACTTGTAAATATATGTAGATGTGACTTCAAAGGCCTGATTTTTGAAAAAGCGTCGATACATTGCTTCAAACAATTGCATAGCAGAATATGTGCTCTGTTTTAAAGGGTGTGACCATTGGCGTAAACATCGTTGCGGTATCTCCCAAATCTGGGTCGCAATGGCAAAACTGTTTTCTCCAATGAGATGGCCTGCCACGGAAAGCACCCTTGCACTGCACAGCCACCTCATACAGGGTATGCCCTGTTTTATTTATGTATTTAGAATTCCTTGTAAATGTAGATGTTCATTCAAAGGTCAGATTTTTTTAAATAGCGTTGGTACGTTGCTTTAAAGAATCGCATAGCAGAACACATGCTCTGTTTTAAAGGGTGCAACCATTGGAGTAAACATCGTTGTGTTTTTTCCCAAATCTGGGTCGCATCGGCAAAGCTGTTTTCTCCAATGAGATTGCCTGCCACGGAAAGCTGGGGTTTGCTGTGAGTGGGCCAGGTATGCCAACAGCCTACTATTCTTATTACCAAATTCAAATATGCGCTGCGCCTGGTATAAAAAAATGTTTCCGGGTCTTTTCTACTAATACAAGATCTAAGTGGCGCACCCCTTCCCTCCAACCTCTATATGTATCTGAATTGGGGTTTGCTATGTATTCCACCTCTGCATCTGTCACTTTCCTTTCTGCCTCCAGGAGTTTCTACTGCCTATCCGATCTAAGTTGTTTAATAACAACGGGCTACTGAGCCCCTAAGTGTGGCCTTAAACGCATCCCAGGTGACTCCGACAGGGGCCCCTGCCCGGTTGTCCACCCAGAAGTCACCAATAGACGACTGCGTAGACCTCTCAAAACTTTCCTCCTTGAGCCACAATGGGCTCAACCTCCACACCACGTACCCTCTCGGTCTCTCCATGTCAAAGGTGACCAGAAGTGGGGAGTGATCCGAGACAGCACGAGGCAGATATTGGGCCTCCAGCACTCTCGGCAATAATTCATTGGACACAAAACATAAATCAATCCTAGAAAGAGTATTAAACATGGTGGAGTGACAGGAGTAAGCTCTAACATGTGGGTTTTTCCACCTCCAGGCCTCCACCAGGTTATATGACCCAATACACTGAGCCAGCGGGGAGCCATGCTTAGGCGCCATTCCAAATCTGTCAGCATCAGGTGAGAGCACCACATTCATATCCCCAGCAAGAATAATGAGACCCTCTGCAACTCGGAGGGCAGCATCCATTATTATTCCCCATACTTCTATAGTAAAGGGGGGAGGAATGAAGAGGTTAGATTCATCACCACATTCAAAGAACAACATTTGCAAATTAAAGGAATCCTTCAGAGATACTGGTATCTCTTGAAGGGGGATCTCCTCTTAGCAAAACATCTCCCGGAATATCCGGGTATCACGTATAGGAGATCACGATCTTTGAAGGATTCTCTAGTACAAAGTCATTTCTCCCCTCCCCGTAAAGGTGGGTCCTAAACAAACAGGATGTACCCCGTGCCACAAATGTGGTTTTTGCAGATATTTACATGCATCGAGATCCATATGTCTGCCAAATGGTCGTTTATTTGAACCCAAATTTGCTGTGACCTGTCAATCAGTGGGGGTGGTGTACATTATGGTTTGTCAATGCAATGCTTTCTATGTTGGGAAGACAAAGCGTCCCTTCTTCCACCGCATCAGGGACCATGTGTCCCTGGTGCGGGGGAAGAAGATGGAAACTCCAATCAGCCGACATTTTGGTTTATATCATCAGTTCAACGATGGTCTCATGCACTTCTTTCCTTTGGAATATGTTCCCCCGGGAGATAGAGGGGGGGATTATAATCATACTCTTTTACAACGAGAGACTCGATGGATATTTAATTTGGAGGCTACCCGATCCCCGGGACTTAATGATGCAATCAGTTTCGAACCTTTTCTTTAAATGACTTTTTTTTTTTTTTTTTTACCCCCTGGTATATTGTAATAATAAATGATTGTATTTTGTCAAATAGGCAATATATTGGCGTGGATGTCTGATGGCTCGCGGATTGGGAGGGGGCTCCATACCTGAGGGGGACCCTCCGAGTGCTCCTTGCCCTTCCTGGGTCTGTACGGGCACCCCGGGGCGGGTCTGACCTACAACCTTTTCCAACCAGTTGGGGGTTCGATCGGCCCGCCCCGTTTCTAAATGTGAGGTCCCCTTCTCTCTTTTTTTGCTTGTCTGTTGCAAACAATTCTTTTTTCCATCTTTGAAATCAGGGATGTATGGTGATTGACATTTATGTCGGCCCATTTTCATCTCTGTGTATTTGCACTTTGATTTATCCGAGAGTAAGATCAGGGCATATTGCCCTTAGCCATCATGGCTGCCTGTCTCTGACCGAATGTCAGGTCTCTATCAGAGTACTGGCACAGATGGATCATCACTGGCAAATTTCCTGACTCTGGCCAGAATCCAACATGGCCGACGCGCTATACGGACGTAAATCACGTCCTTCGCGCATGCGCATCTGCCATCTAGACGCGCACGAAGGAGATCGCTTGTAAATCTCCTGACTTTTAGCCAGAATCCAACATGGCCGACGCGCTATATGGACGTAAATTACGTCCTTTGCGCATGCGCACTCGCCATCTAGACACGCACGGAGGAGATCCTCCCAGTAGGTGTGCCCGCAGCCCGGCGGTGACGTCAGATGCCGCCGGGCTGGAAGCACGAGTTATAATGCGGGTCCCGGTCAGTGTCATCCAAGCAAGCGATGGAAGCCGACATGTGGAGCTGCTGCACGTATGAAAAAGCACTTAAACCTTTTTGACTGTATCATACCACTATATTCAACAGGTAGGAATGGAATGGCTCTGATGGGACTAGACGGATGATCCGGAAGTCCAAGTCTAGAGTCACGCATTCTATATTCTTGAGATGTTTATACAACACTGATGGGGACATGGCTTTTCTTCTTTTCTTTCAGAAAACAGCACAGAGAGATCTCTTGTGTTCAGAATTTATACCTTGTTTAATCTCTATCTGACAACACATAGGGTTCGTAGGTACTGGGTATGCCTAACTGGTTCTAGTTCAGCCATTTCCTTGGCTCCACCAGGTATGTTCTATAGTGTTTATTGTGCCATTTTTGACACTTCATTGAAGTGGTCTACATATATTATATTATATATATGTTTCTCGTGCTTCTGCAGATCCCTGGGGGGGAGCAATTGGGGGGTCCTCGGTGGGTGCCCTCGCCACGGTCCGCATGCTTGATGACAAAAAAGTTTGTCCTCACTTAAGTACTAATAGATGCATAGAACATTTGAAAACTACGATAGACAATTTGTATTAATTTACCAGACATATTGGGTAAGATGCTTTTCTTGTTCTCATTTGTTATATATTTTTTTATTTTCATTACAATATTTTTTACTTTTATTTTTCACCTTTTTCATTGTATTTGTATTCTTCACACATTTTATTTTATTTTCATTCTTATCTTTATTTTGACCCTATCTGCAATCTCCATAGAGGAGAACTATATTTTATACCTTATGTATTCAATCTTGGGACACCATCCATATGGTATGGTCTGGTTGTTCCCTTTTGGAGAACTAATAGGTTACTGAATATTGATATGCAAACTATGCTCTGTGTTTTAATACTCTAAGGGTGGGGGCTTCATTCCTCTCCAACCAATATGCTGGACATGAATGAATCCTACCACCAGATCTACTCAATGTAGATGTGTCAGCCTATGTGGGCAAAACACCTCTTGTACCCCTCGGGGTTGTGTGTGTACAGAACTATCTATGTATTTGTATCTCTAAACAAATGATCTGTTTGTATAATTTCAGTTTTCTACTGATTGCCGTATTCTGCAATTGTCCTGAGGAAGCTCAGAAGAGCGAAACATGTAGGAAAGAGACAATGCAGTTTAAATCGTATATAAATGTGGTAACTTATGGAGCCTTGTAGGCTTATATACCAACTTTTGTATACCCGCATCTTTTATTTTATATGGAAATGGATGTAATTGTTTGATAAATGCTTTTTGTACACTAAAATAAAAACTTCAATGATTTTATTTATGGATTGAATATATTTGGTGCCGTTGTAAAAGTCCCGGGGGTTGGTTACCCTCCAGTCCCCCTTTTTTTCAATTTCCCCTTTTCTTCAAATAATATTAGCCAGAATGGTTTTTGGCCAGAAAATTAAATGAGGGGGGCAACCCCCTCATTATTCACTTAATAAGTTTCTAATTATGTGAGATCCAACGTCAAAACCACTTGATCTTACCGGATCTAACAAATATTTTTTTTCTGGCCAAAATTGCATGTGGGGGGCTAATCCGTCCATAATATCTCTATTTTGATGGGAAAGGAGATAAGGGGAGGGGGCAGCCCCTCTCATTAATCTCTTAATAAGTCTCTAATTATGTGAGATCTAACATTAAAACCACTTGATCTTAGCGGATCTAACAAATATATTTATCAGCCTGAATGATTTTTGGCCAGAAAATTTGATAAGGCGGGCTGATGACGGGTTAGCCCCCCTGCAAATAACTGTTAATATTGCTTCTTCTGTGTGAGAACTAACACAAACAGTTGATCTAACCTGATCTAAAAAAGATCTAACAAACTGAATACGATTTTTTTTAAATATTGATATGGGGGGGGCTAACCCGGCAAAGGTACTTTTACCTACTGTGCATTGTAATAAATCACAGCAGAGGGAGGCTAGAGGTTACAGAAAGGTCACTGTGCAATACAAACAACCAAACATTGAATACCAAAAATGGTCCTCAGTGATCAAAAAAAGCCTGGCCCTTCTAGGCTAAATATTATCCTTGGAGGCCAAAAATGGGCCCCAGTGAAAAAAAACAGCACACCCAGCTGTTTTTGGTCACCGACAGGGGCGGACGGACCAGTCGGTCACTCGGGTGCCGCCCGAGGTCATTAGGGGCCCGGCCCGGTCTCGGCCACATGAGAGGCCACTTGAAGTGGCTGTGCCGTATCACATGCCGTGATCATGCCGATTACAGTACTGCTAACGGTACTTCTAACGGTGCGCTGCTCCCCGCCGCCCCCCTCCTTCCCTCCCGTCCGTCCCAGGTGATGTCACAACGCATACCGTACAAGCACCTGGGACGGACGGGAGGGGAGGAGGGGCCAGCGGGGAGCAGTGCGCCGTTAGCAGTATTGTAATTGGCATGATCGCGGCATGTGATACGGGCACAGCAGAAGAGTGGAGGGGCCGGCGGGGAGCTGCGCCGTTATTATCGGCATTCGGTAAGTGAAGCCTGGGCCTGCCACAAGTGATGGGAGGCGGCGGTACAGAATGCATGGGGCCCCGGATCCCCCCCAACCCACAGTGTCCCCCGTGTGTGTGTGTCCCCCTGTGTTTGTGTCCCCGTGTGTGTGTGTCCCTGTCCACCTGTGTGTGTCTCCCCCTGTGTGAGTGTGCGTGTCCCCCTGTGTGTGTGTGAGTGTATCCCCCCTCTGTGTGTGTGTGTGTCCCTGTGTGTGGTGTGTGTGTGTGTCCCCGTGTGTGTGTCCCCCTGTTTGAGAGAATGTGTCCCCCTGTGTGTGTGTGTGTGCCTCCCCTTGTGTGTCTCCCCCTGTGTGTGTGTGTGTGAGAGAGTCTTCCCCCCTGTGTGTGTGTTTCCCCCTGTATAAATGTGTGTGTCTGTGTGAGTGATTGTGTGTCCCACCATGTGATTGTGTGTCCCCCCCGTGTGAGTGTGCGTGCCCCCCGTGTGAGTGTGTGGTGTGTGTGTGTGTCCCTGTGTGTGTCCCCCTGTGTGTGTGTGTGTCTCCCCCTGTGTGTGTGTGTGTGTGTGTGTGTGTGTGTTTCTTGCCCTGTGTCTCTCCCCCTGTGTGCGAGTGTCTCCCCCTGTGTGTGTGTGTCTTCCCCTGTGTGTGTCCCCGTGTGTGTGTAAGTGGTTCCCCCTGTGTGTGTGTGTGTCCCTGTGTGAGCGTGTGCATTCTTCCTCCAGTTTCCCCCCTGTGTGCTCCCCCCGTGTCTGCCTGTGCAGGTGTGGCGCCCAAGGGGGCCCCATGAGCTTCTATTGCCTGGGGGCCCCATTAGTTGTCAGTCCGCCCCTGGTCACCTGACCTTTGAATGCCAAAAAGGTCCTCGGAGTGTGCCTTTTTTAGTCACCAAGGACCATTTTGGGCATTTAATCACTTCAGCGCCGGACCATTTGGCTGGCCAAATACCAGAGCACTTTTTGCAATTCGGCACTGCTTCGCTTTAACCACTTGCCGACCATTGCATTCTGATGTACGTCCCTACTTTGGGGACAAACAGAGGCGTCTTTAGGGGGTGGCCATAGTCTGGGACCAATAGCCCAGAGTCTTGAGTCTCGGTCCAGAATGCAGGGAACAGGGGCAGACTGAGCCATGGTTGGCTCCAGCTTTAGCTCTGCCCCGCTTCCACCCGACTTTACTCTTGGTCACTGATTGCTATAGCCGCCTGGCGGCTAGCAACCATTAACATCACTGCCCACTGTGCCCACACTGCCCAACATTCAAAGCAGAGGAGGATTGCACTTCCTCCTCCTCCGCGCTAGTGCTCATGGGGCCTGGCCTACGACTTCTGGTCTGGATTGTCCCGCAGCTGTTATGGTAGCGTGTAGTGTAGAGCCCAGGAGGGAGAGAAAGGGATGACGTCGCCACCCTGAGCAGCATTCGCAGCGGCTCCCTTAGCCTACACTCCTCCAATCTTAGTCCTCTCCCAGCTCGCTGTCCTGGAGCAGGAAGAAGGCAGCAGAAATGACAATGCGGCGGCCGCACCACATCAATACCCACTTGGGTGGGCGGCTCTCCTCTGGCTGCCTTGCACACCAGCACCACGGATGAGCTGCTGCTGTAGTACCTGAACAAATGAAGTCTATCTCCTCCTGGTCAGGTAGGTCAAGCAAGTTTGTATGTCAGGTACCAGGTCAGTGTGTGTCAGGTAGGTCAGTGTATGTCAGTGTGTGTCGTGTAGGTCAGTATATGTATGTCAGGTAGGTCAGAGTGTGTCGTGTGGGTCAGGTAGGTCAGTGTATGTATGTCGGGTAGGTCAGTGTGGGTCACGTAGGTCAGTGTATGTATGTCAGGTAGGTCAGTGTATGTATGTCAGGTAGGTCAGCGTGTGTCGGGTAGGTCAGTGTGGGTCACGTAGGTCATCCTTTTTTCCCACAAATAGAGCTTTATTTTGAAGGTATTTGATTGCCTCTGCAATTTTTTATTTTTTTTGCGATATAAACGGAAAAATCTAAAATATTGAAAGAAATTTATATTTTCTGCTTTTTGTTAAAAGAAAAATCCAATAAACTCAATTTTATTCATACTTTAAGGTCAAAATTTATTCAGCCACATGTCTTTGGTAATGTTAATAAGCGTATATTTATTGGTTTGCGCAAATGTTATAGCATCTGAAAACGATGGTACATTTTCTGGAATTTACGCATCTTTTAGTTTATGACTGCCTATCTCATTTCTTTAGGTGCTAATATGGCATAGTTGACTTCTTTTTTTCCCTTGTTTCCCAAGGTGACCATCTTGGTGTTAAGAGGGTTGAGGGTGCCAAAAGTGAGTGCCTATGGCAACATCACCCTGAAAGCATCTGATACTAAGCAGGGACGGGCCTGATTAGTACCTAGATGGGAGACCGCCTGGGAATACCCTCTTGAGAAATGCCAAGATGGTCACCTTGGGGAACCACAAAAAAAGGCGGTCTCCCATCTAGGTACTAAACAGGCCCATCTCTGCTTAGCCTTCAAGGCCAGGTGAGCTTGGGTGCTTTCAGAGTGGAATGGCCAGAGGCAATCTCTTCTGGCACCCAAAACCCTCTTGAGAAATGCCAAGAAGGTCATCTTGGGAAACCAGAAATAAAAAACAGGTCAACTCTAAAAAAAAAAAAAAAAAGCCTACAGCACCTGGTATTCCCAGACGGTCTCCCATCCAGGTACTAACCAGGCCCTACCCAGCCCATAGGCAATCTCTTTGGGCACCCTCATCCCTCTTGACAAATGCAAAGATGGTCACTAGGCCCGACCCTGCTTAGCCTTCGAGATCAGACGAGATTGGGCGCTTTCACGGTGATATGGCCGTAGGCAATCTCTTTGGGTATCCCCAACCCTCTTTGACAAGCGCCAAGATGGTCACCTTGAGAAACAAGGGAAAAAAACAAGTCAACGGCAAAAAAATAAAAAATTACGGCACCTTGTATTCCCAGGCGGTCTCCCACTCAGGTACTAACCAGGCCCGACCCTGCTTAGCCTCTGAGATTAAACGAGATTGGTTGCTTTCAGGGTGTCGTGGCCATAAGCAATACCTTTGGGCACTCTCAACCCTCTTGACAAGCACCAAGATGGTCACCTAGGGAAAGTAGGGGAAAAAACAAGTCAACGCCCAAAAAAAAAAAAGAAGCAAATGGGACTGGTTATTGCCAGGATGTCTCACATTTGTTACTAACTAGTAGACATGTGCGCTTCGTTTCGTACGAATCGCAAATTCGTACGAATTTCTCAAAATTTGTACGTTCGGGAGGATCCGAAATACAAATTGCCGTGCGTCCGAATTCTGTACGGAATACGAACTTTTGTTTACGAATTCCGGATCTCAATCATTATGCTTATCATGACTTGCAGAAGACTTCTGTGATAGAAGTCAATGTAAATTGCCTGAAGACATCAGTGAAGGACTTTCAACCTCTCTGGGCAGGCTGCCAAGAAAAGAACAAAATGATACAATGTTTCTTCTTCAATGGGCTGAACTCCGTGTGTAGAAGTTTTCAGTTTAACCATTTAAAGACTAAATCTTTTCTGACACTTGTTGCTTACAAGTAAAAATCCAGTATTTTCTGCTAGAAAATCACTCAGAAGCCCCAAAAATTATATATTTTTTTTTTAGCAGAGACCCTAGGTAATAAAATAGCGGTTGTTGCAATATTTTGTGACGTGGTATTTGTGCAGAGGTCTTTCAAATGCAAATTAGCCCTTTATCATGGTGCAGGTGTCATTGCTGTATGTCACACTGCTGTCAGTGCTCTCTATCACGGTGCAGGTGTCATTGCTGTATGTCACGCTGCTGATGTCAGTGCTCTCTATCACGGTGCTGTTGTCAGATCACTCTATCACGGTGCAGGTGTCATTGCTGTATGTCACGCTACTAATGTCACTGCTCCCTAGAGGTCGACTGAAAAAAAAAAGGGCTAACTTGCGTTTGAAAGACCTACTGGATTTTTACTTGTAAGCAACAAGTGTCAGAAAAGATTTAGTCTTTAAATGGTTAAACTGAGAACTTCTACACATGGAGTTCAGCCCATTGAAGAAGAAACATTGTATCATTTTGTTCTTTTCTTGGCAGCCTGCCCAGAGAGGATGAACGTCCTTCACTGATGTCTTCAGGCAACTTACATTGACTTCTATCACAGAAGTCTTCTGCAAGTCATAATAAGCATAATGAGCAATGTTTTTGCCTTTAAATTTATCGTAAAGAACGTTCGTACACGTTAACGACAATTCGTATTTCGTACGAAACAGAACGGAATTTCGGGCACGAAATACGAAGTACGAATTAATTTTATTACGAATCAAAATGGAACAGAACGAAATGAATTTATCGACGGCGTCCATGTCTACTAACCAGGGCAGACGCTGCTCAGCCTCCGAGATCAGACAAGATCAGGCACTTTCAGGGTGATGTGGCCGTATTAAATCTCTTTCGGCACCCTCAACCCTCTTGAGAAACTCCAAGATGGTCACCTTGGGAAACAAGTGAAAAAAACTAATCGTCGCCAAAGAAAAAAAAAAAAAGAAACCTACGGCACTTGATAATCCCAGGGGGTCTCCCCATCCAGGTTCTAGCCAAGCCCGACCCTGCTAAGCCTCCGAGATCAGGCGCTTTCAGGGTCATGTTCCCATAGGCAATGTCTTTCGGCACCCTCAACCCTCTTGACAAACGCCAAGATGGTCACCTTAGGAAACAAGGGAAAAAAACAAGTCAACAACAAAAAAAAAAGAAACCTACAGCACTTGGTATTCCTAGGGGGTCTCCCATCCAGGTTCTAACCAGGCCCAACCCTGCTAAGCATCCGAGATCAGATGAGATTAGTTGCTTTCAGGGAGATGTGGCCATGGGCAATCGCTTTGGGCACCCTGAACCCTCTTGAAAAAAAAAGCCAAAAAAAGAAAAAAAAGAGAAGCCTATGGCACCTGGTATTCCCAGGCAGTCTCTCATCCGGGTACTAACCAGGCCTGACCATGCTTAGCCTCCGAGATTAGTCACTTTGAGGGTGATGTGGCCATAGTCAATTTCTTCAGACACCCTCAACCATCTTGACAAACGCCAATATAGTCACCTTGGGAAACAAGGGAAAAAAACAAGTAAACGCAAAAAAAAATAAGCCTACGGCACCTGGTATTCCCAGGCGGTCTGCCATCCAGGTATTAACCAGGCTCAGCCCCTGCTTAGCCTCTGAGGTGAGACAAGATGGGGCGCTTTCAAGGTGATGTGGCCGTAGCCAATCTTTTTGGGCACCGTCAACCCCCTTGACAAATGCCAAAATGCACTTTGGGGAAACAAGGGAAAAAACAAGTCAACGCCCAAATGAAAAAAAAAGGAAGCCTACAGCACCTTGTATTCCTAGGTGATCTCCCATCCAGGTACTTACCAGGCCCGACCCTACCCATGGGCAATCTCTATAGGCAACCTCATCCCTCTTGACAAACGCAAAGATGATCACTAGGCTCGACCATGCTTAGCCTCCGAGATCAGATGAGATTGGGCGCTTTCACAGTGATATGGCTGTATGCAATCTCTTTGGGTATCCTCAACCCTTTTTGACAAACGCCAAGCTGGTCACCTTGAGAAACAAGGGAAAAAAACAAGTCAATGCCAAAAAGAAAAAAAAAAGAAGCCTATAGCACCTGATATTCCCAGGCGGTCTCCCATCCAAGTACTAACCAGGCCCACCACTGCTTAGTCTCCGAGATCAGATGAGATGGTGCGCTTTCAGGGTGATGTGGCCGTAGGCAATCTTTGTGCAACTTCAACCCTCTTGACAAATGCCAAGATGGTATCCATGGGTAAAAAGAGAAAAAAAGAAAAGAAACCTACATCACCTAGTATTCCCAGGCGCTCTCCCATCTGCGTACTAACCCGGCCCGCCCCTACTTCTCCTCAGATATGCGGTGAGATGGGGCGCTTTTAGGGTGATGTGCCCGTAGACAATCTCTTTGGGCACCCTCAACCCTCTTGACAAATGCCAAGATTGTCACCTTGGGAAACAAGGGAAAAAAACAAGTCAACACCAAAAAAATAAACCTACGGCACCTGGTATTCCCAGGCGGTCTCCCATCCAGGTACTAACCAGGCTCGACCCTGCATAACCTCCGAGATCGGATGAGATGGGGTGTTTTCAGGGTGATGTGCCCATAGGCAATTGCTTTGGGCACCCTCAACCCTCTTGACAAACACCAACATTGTCACCTTGGGAAACGAGAGAAAAAAACAAGTCAACACCAAAAAAAAATAATAATAATATTTACGGCACCTGGTATTCCCAGGCGGTCTCCCAACTAGGTATAAATCAGGCCCGATGCTGCTTAGCCTCTGAGATAAGACGAGATTTGTCGCTTTCAGGGTGATGTGGTCTTAGGCAACCACTTTGCGCATGCTCAACCCTCTTGACAAAATGCCAAGATGGTCACCTTGGGAAACAAGGGAAATAACAAGTCAACGCCAAAAAAAAGAAAAAAAAAAAGAAGCATGTGGCAATGGGTATTCCCAGGCAGTCTCCCATCCAGCTACTAACCAGGCCCAACCCTGCTTAGCCTTTGAGATCAGGTTCTTTCAGGGTCATGTGCCCATAGGCAATCTTTTTGGACAGCCTCAGCCCTCTTGACAAACGCTACAGTGGTCACCTTGGGAAACCAGGGAAAAAAACAAGTTGATGCCAAACCTACGGCACATGGTATTCCTGGGGGTCTCCTATCCAGATCTAACCAGGCCCGACCCTGCTTAGCCTCTGAGATCAAACAAGATCGGTTGATTTCAGGGTGTCGTGGCCATAGGCAATCTCTTTGGGCACCCTCAACCCTCTTGACAAGCGCCAAGATGGTCACCTCAACGCCAAGTCAACGCCAAAAAAAAAACAAAAAACAAAAAGAAGCCCGTGGCACTGGGTATTCCCAGGAGGTCTCCCGTTTGTTACTAACCATTTCAGACGCTGCTCAGCCTCCGAGATCAGACAAGATCGAGCACTTTCAGGGTGATGTGGCTGTAAGAAATCTCTTTCTGCACCCTCAACCCTCTTGACAAACGCCAAGATGGTCACCTTGGGAAACAAAGGAAAAAAACAAGTCAACGCCAAAAAAAAAAAGAAACCTACTGCACATGGTATTCCTGGGGGTCTCCCACCCAGGTTCTAACCAGGCCTGACCCTGCTAAGCCTCCGAGATCAGACAAGATCGGTTGCTTTAAGGGAGATGTGGCCTTAGGCAATAGCTTTGGGCACCCTGAACTCTCTTGAAAAACGTCAAGATGGTCACCTTGGTAAACAAGGGAAAAAAACAAACTAATGCCAAAAAAAAAAAGAAGCATATGGCACCTGGTATTCCCAGGCGGTCTGCCATCCAGGTACTAACAAGTCCTGAATCTGCTTAGCCTCTGAGATCAGACGCTTTCAGGGTGATGAGTCCATAGACAATCTCTTTGGGCACCCTCAACCCTCTTGACAAACGCCAAGACTGCCACCATGGAAAACAAAGTAAAAACAAGTCAACGGCAAAAAAAAAAAAAAAATTCCTAGAGCACCTGGTATTCCCAGGTGGTCTCCCATCCAAGTACTAACCAGGACCGCCACTGCTTAGTCTCCGAGATCAGATGACATGGTGCGCTTTCAGGGTGATGTGGCCATAGGCAATCTCTTTGGGCACCTTCAACCCTCTTTTTTTTTTTCAGTTTAGTTTTTATTAGAAATATTTTCAGAACATAACAGAAGTATAAATTTCCATACATATTTGTTACAAGAGGTCGTTATAGGTGTATAAAATTCCATAATGTCATGATAGTATCAATAATCAGCAGTAAATCTTGAGCCAGTATACATATATCACACATGGAACATTTGGATCAATAGTCAACAGCATTGATTAAAATTTTTTACAGGTGATTAATGTAGTACTTAACAGTTGCAGACTTTCCTTTACACGTAAAAGGATATATACGCCTCTAAGTTAGGAAAGCAGATATATAGAAAAGGTGAAAGAAAAAGAAGACCATAGAAAAAGAAAAAGAGAACTGAGAAAAACCAAGACCGGGATTTAAGTGGTCTGGCAATAAATCCTCTAACAAAATATAATCTGAAGAGTATTATATTACCAATTTGGACCTCCAGTATGGACCTATAGGTATATATCCGCTATGGTACAGCATAAATAACTTCCTGCCTTATCTCTTGAAAGTAATGGACTCACCCTTTTGGGCAAACTTCAGTATTTACTAGTATAATCTCACGACTACTGTGGAAATTTTTCCAGCCAGCATTTCCACCTACCATCAATCTGTCTCTTGGAACCTGATTTTACAGCCCATAAGGCTTCCCCATTTGTAGTGTGTTTGTATGATAGGATATATGTCCGAAATGTTTTTGGGAACATCACTTTTCCACTTCCTAGTAATAAGTAATCTAGCCGCAATCAGTATATGTGTAACCACCGTGCGAAAATCTGGCGGAAATACCTCAATTCCCAGATTAAATAGAGCCAAGCTGTTCTTTGGATATGTAATCAACCCGGTAATAGAGGAAATTAATCGAAACACAGCATTCCAAAAACTAGTTATATGTTTACAGGTCCACATGATGTGCATAACGTTACTCACCTCTCCACATCCCCTCCAGCATAAAGAGGAATGACCTGGAAAAAACGTATGAAGACGGTATGGAGTCAAGTACCATCTCAATGTGATTTTGTGAGTCAATTCCCAGTGATTCACACACTTTGATGATTTATACACAGTGTTTAGGGCTTTTTTCCATTGTTGAGATGTGAATGTGGTCTGCATTTCTGTCTCCCATTTCTGAAATGGTACTGATTTAATAAAGGTGGTTTTGCGTTGAAAAAGCGTGTAAAAAAATGGAGATCCCTTTTGGGGTAGCAGCAGAGACTGTGAAAAATTTCCAAGCAGCTTCTTGAATATATAAATGATGAACCCCTAACGGTTTTAAGAGATGGGAGATCTGATCATATGTGTAACGTTTCATTACTTGGAAGACCGTATTGTTCTTGCCGCTGTGGGAATGTTTTTAGGAAGTCGTTATGGAACATATCACTTAACTGGGTAATCCCCCTGGACGTCCAATTAATAAGTCTGTTTGGAATAGCACCTTCAATTGTAACCAGGGGTATTGGTATTTCTATTTGTTTATCCGACGGGGTTAAGGCACCACATAGATCCCTCCAAGCTTTTCATGAGGCCCGGAGGGTCATGGGTAAGTTTTGTAAAGGAACATGGCTCCAACTATCAAGTAAAAGAAGGTGAGAAAGATCTCTGGTGGGGCTTAGGGTCTGTTCTAGTTTGCACCACGGAATGTCCGCTCCACATAGGAACCATGTTCTAAGTTGAGTGAGCAGAGATGCACGGTAGTAGTCCAGCAGGACTGGGAACCCCATACCCCCTGCCCCTCTTTGTTTAGCTAATATGACTGTGGTACATCTCAGTTTTTTTTTTAGTTAGATATATTTTGTCAGTATGGAATCTAGTGCTTTTAAATGGGTGGTCTTGAGGGGTATTGGGAGGGTGCGGAAGATGTATAAGATTTGGGGAAGAAGTAACATCTTAAAAGACGCTAGGCGTCCAGACCATGTTAATTCGGATTTGGCAAGTCGAGCGGTTTGTAAGGTTAATTTCTTTATAAGGGCATGATAGTTAGTATCTGCTAATTTAGAGGGGTCTTTGGTAATTTGGAAGCCAAGATAAGTTATTTGTTCTGCAGTCCATGAGTAGGGGAATTGGAGTTGTAGTCGATTTTGAAGAGCAGGTGGGACATGTATAGGGAGAGTTAGTGATTTGGTGAAATTAACTTTATAATAGGAGATTTTACGAAATTCGTTAAGGACTATGTGGGCATTGATTAAGGAATGTGACGGGGAGGTTAGGAATAAAATAACATCGTCGGCAAATACGTTTATTTTATGAGTATGATTGGGGAAAGAGAAACCTGTGATATTTGGGTGGGATCTAATTTTTTCCGCTAGGGGCTCCATAAGAAGGTTGGAAATAAAAGGGGAGAGGGGGCACCCCTGTCTAGTCCCGTTGGAGATTGTAAAGGATCGCGATAGTGTATTGGATGTGTATACTTGTGCGGAAGGTGAGGAGTATAAGGCTAATATGGCTGACAATATAGGTCCCCCAAGGCCAAACTTTTTAAGGGTATGGACCATGTATTCCCAGTGTATCCTGTCAAACGCCTTCTCCACATCCAAAGATAGGAGCAGAGAAGGCGTCCGACAGGAATTTTTACAGTGGAGGATATCCACCACCCTGCGAGTTGCGTCCGATGGCTGCCTACCAGGTGTGAAACCCGATTGGTCAGGATTAAATTTTAAAAGAGGAATAAGCTGGGCTAGTCTCTGGGCAATTATTTTAGCGTATAATTTAACATCTGTATTTAAAAGAGAAATCGGACGGAAATTGGTGGGTTCATCAGGGCTTTTCCCCGGTTTGGGTATAGTGACAATGTATGCTTTAAGCATTTCAGGGGGGGAACGAAAATGTCTGTATTGCATGAGTAAATGTATCTTTTAGAGGAGACACTAGAGTGGAGGCAAATGTTTTGTAATAATCATTGGGTAGCCCATCTGGGCCTGGGGATTTGCCAATCGGTTGAGAGTGGATTGCTTTCTGTATTTCTAGTGGTGAGATTGGTGCATTTAAAGATTGTAGTTGTTCCCGGGAAAGGGCCGGGAGAGCTATCTCCTCCAAAAAACCTTATATGTCTGATTCTGAGGGTTGATAGGTGTTTCCATCCTGCTGGAGGTTGTACAGGGTAGAATAATAATTAGCGAAGGCATCAGCAATACCCTTAGGATCAATGATCCTGCCGTTGCCCACAGAGCATTTAATATAAGGGATTCTGGTACGGGCTCTGTGTTCTTTTAAAATATAGGCCAGTAATTTACTTGCTCTATTGCCCAGAGCATAATGATTAAACCTTAATAGATGCGATATATTTATCATAGCGTTCTAAAAGCATACATCTAAGATCACAACGAAGTTTGGTCAATTTATCTGCCAGAGAAACCATGGGTGCGACCTTATTCTGGATTTCAAGTGATTTAATCTCTTGTAATAGGAGATCTAGTTGTTTATTTTTTTGTTTATTAATTCTCGAATTTAGTTGTATCATTATGCCCCTTATGTATGCCTTATGGGCACACCACAGAACTGACGGGTCAGAGACTGAGGATGAATTAATTTCAAAATATTCCTTTAATTTGTTTGATATGAAGGTCGCATGTTCGGGTACACTGAGCAGATTAGAATTGGCCCTCCACACAAAATCTCCCAAATAAGCGTTCCCCCTCCGCCACCGCGACTGACACTGTAGCATGGTCAGACCATGAGATGTCGTGGATGGTGGAGGAGGACAGCTGTTGCAATAAAACTCTATCTACTAAAATCATGTCAATACGAGAGTAGGAATTATGTCTGGCATTATGTGGAATGAAAAGTCCCTTTCTCCTGGGTGCTGACACCTCCAGGCGTCGTAGAGCTCTTCCGAATGAAAGAGCGTTTGTAGGGAAGACAAAGGGCGTCTGGACTTAGTGGTAGTGTCGATTGCATAGTCTGCGGTAAGATTGAAATCTCCAAAAACCACCAAGGGCCCTTTCTTAACAGTGGATATGCTCTTTAATAGCCATTTTAGGAAACACATCTGGTGGGAGTTTGGAGCATAGAGACAAACGATCGTGTAGGTTTTGTTATTTATATCTCCTATTAAGATCAAATACCTCCCTTCCTACCTTCCTACCAAATACCTCCCTACCTCCCTTCCTTATCCGGGATTGTCTCCAGTTCTTTAAAAGAAACAGTATCTCTAATGGCGATGGCAACTCCTCTGGTTTTTTGTGCAGCAGAAGCAAAAAAGATTTGGGGATATCTGGGATGTTTTAATCGAAACTGATCAGATGGTAGCAGATGGGACTCCTGGATGCATAAAATATCAGCCTGCAGTTTCAGAGCTTCCTTCCATAGAGCAGTTCTTTCCACAGGGTGATTTAAGCCGTAAGTGTTAAAAGAGATTATGTTCAACATTTTACCTTACTATCGGATGATAGGTAGTTGCGTTCGTATTGGACGTGACTGGACTGTCACATCATGGGGACTGGTAATACATCATCGCCTCCCGGAAGCGATTCGATGTGCCGATGCCATTCGATGTGCTGATGCGATTCGATATGCTGGGGTGATGCAATGTGCTTTGGGAGATGCGATGTGCTTTGGGAGTTGCGATGGGGAGATGCGATTCTATGTCCTGGGAGCAAAGTGATGCAATGTGCTGGGGCGATGTGATTCGATGTGTTGCGGGTGATGCAATGTACTTTGGGAGATGCGATGCGCTGGGGGTGATTCGATGTGCTGGGGAGATGTGATTCGATGTGCTGGGGGAGATGCGATTCGATATGCTGGGGGAGATGCGATTCGATATGCTGGGGGAGATGCAATTCGATGTGATGCCATGTGCTGGGGGGCGATGCGATGTGCTGGGGTGATGCGATTCGATGTGATGTGCTGGGGGAGATTCTATGTTCTGGGGAGATGTGATGCGATTGGGCGAAGGGATTCGAGGTGTTGGGGTGAAGCGATTCGATGTGCTGATACGATTCGATGTGTTGGGGGTGATGCAATGTGCTTTGGGCGATGCAATGTGCTTTGGGCAATGCGTTGTGCTGGGGGTGATTTAATGTGCTGGGGGAGTTGCGATTCGATGTGCCGGGGGAGATGCGATTCTATGTGCTGGGGGAGATGCGATTCTATGTGCTGGGGGCAATGTGATGTGATATGCTGGGGGCCCTGCGATGTGCTGGGACGATGTGATTCAATGTGATGTGCTGTGGGCGATGCGATGTGCTTTGGGGAGAGTTGATGTTCTGGGGAGATGCGATGCGATTGGGCGATGGGATTCGATGTGCTGATGCGATTCGATGTTTTGGGGGTGATGCAATGTTCTTTGGGTGATGCGATGTGCTGGGGAGATGCGATTCGATGTGCTGGGGCCAATGTGATGTGCTGGGGCGATTCGATGTGCTGGGGTGATGCAATGTGCTGGGGTGATGCAATGTGCTGGGGGTTATGCGATTCGATGTTCTGGGGAGATGCGATTCGATGTGCTGGGGCGATGCGATGTGCTTGGGTGATGCGTTTCGATGCGTTGCGTGGAGGAACGTGACTGGAATGCAGAGTCCTGACCTCAACCCAATAGAACACCTTTGGGGTGAAATAGAGTGAAGGCTGCGAGATGGGCCTTTCTCGTCCAACATCAGTGCCTGACCTCACAAATGTACTATTGGAAGAATGGTCAAATATTCCCATAGACACACTCCTAAACCTTGTAGACAGCCTTCCCAGAATAGTTGAAGCTGTTATAACTGCAAAGAGTGTGGCAACTAAATATTGAACCCTATGGATGAAGACTGATATTCCATTAAAGTTTATGTGTGTTCGTGTGTAAAGGCAGGTGTCCCAATACTTTTGACAATATAGTGTATGTGGAAGGGGGCACTCTGCCACACTCTGATGCAAGGGGGCGATACTCTGCTATAAAGTGGGACTCTGATGTAAGGTGTTGTGGGTGATGCAATGGGCTTTGGGGCGATTCGATGTTCTGGGGAGATGTGATTGGGCGATGGGATTCAATGTGTTGGGGCGAAGCGATTCGATGTGCTGATGCGATTCGATGTGATGCGATGTGCTGCGATGTGCTGGGGGCGATGCGATGTGATGTGCTGGGGGCGATTCGATGTTCTGGGGATATGTGATGCGATTGGGCGATGGGATTCTAGGTGTTGGGGTGAAGCGATTCGATGTGCTGATGCAATTCGATGTGTTGGGGGTGATGCAATGTGCTATGGGCGTTGCGATGTGCTGGGGGTGATTCGATGTGCTGGGGAGATGTGATTCGATGTGCTGGGGGAGATGCAATTCGATGTGCTGGGGGTGAAGCGATTCGATGTGCTGGGGGAGATGCGATTCTATGTGCTGGGAGCAATGTGATGTGCTGGGGCGATGCGATTCGATTTGATGTGCTGGGGGCGATGCGATTCGATGTGTTGCGGGTGATGCAATGTACTTTGGGAGATGCGATGCGCTGGGGGTGATTCGATGTGCTGGGGAGATGCGATTCGATGTGCTGGGGGGAGATGCAATTCGATGTGATGACATGTGCTGGGGGCGATGCGATGTGCTGGGGTGATGCGATTCGATGTGATGTGCTGGGGGCGATTCGATGTTCTGCGTTTGGGCGATGGGATTCGAGGTGTTGGGGTGAAGCGATTCGATGTGCTGATGCGATTCGATGTGTTGGGGGTGATGCAATGTGCTTTGGGCGATGCAATGTGCTTTGGGCGATGCGTTGTGCTGGGGGTGATTCAATGTGCTGGGGGAGTTGCGATTCGATTTGCTGGGGGAGATGTGATTCTATGTGCTGGGGAGATGCAATTCTATGTGCTGGGGGCAATGTGATGTGATATGCTGGGGGCGATGCGATGTGCTGGGGCGATGTGATTCAATGTGATGTGCTGTGGGGGCGATGCGTTTTGATGTGTTGCGGGTGATGCAATGTGTTTTGGGGAGATGCGATGTGCTGGGGGTTATGCGTTTCGAAGTTCTGGGGAGATGCGATTCGATGTGCTGGGGCGATGCGATGTGCTGGGGTGATGCGTTTCAATGCGATGTGGTGTGGCAAGGCAATTCGATGTGCTGATGTGATTCGATGTGTTGGGGGTGATGCAATGTGCTTTGGGCGAATTGATGTGCTGGGGCGATTCGATGTGCTGGGAAAGATGCAATGTGCTGGGGGAGATGCGATTCGATTTGCTGGGGAGATGTGATGTGCTGGGGGCGATGAGATGTGCTGGGGCTATGCGATTCGATGTGCTGATGCAATTCGAAGTGTTGGGGGTGATGCAATGTGCTGGGGTGATGCGATTCGATGTTTTGGGGGAGATGCGATTCGATGTGCTGGGGCGATTCAATGCGATGTGCTTGGGTGATGCGATTCGATGCGATGGGTGATGCGATTTGATGTGCTGGGGCGATGCGATGTGCTTGGGCAATGCGTTTTGATGCTATGTGGTGGGGCCAACCGATTTGATGTGCTGATGTGATTCGATGTTTTGGGGGTAATGCAATGTGCTTTGGGCGATTCGATGTGCTGGGGCGATTCGATGTGCTGGGAGATGCAATGTGCTGGGGGAGATGCGTTTCGATTTGCTGGGGCAATGCAATTCGATGTGATGATGCAATTCGAAGTGTTGGGGGTGATACAATGTGCTGGGGTGATGTGATTCGATGTTCTGGGGAGATGCAATTTGATGTGCTGGGGCGATTCAATGCGATGTGCTTGGGTGATGTGATTTGATACGATGTGTTGGGGGCGGCGCGATTCGATGTTCTGATGCGATTTGATGTGTTGGGGTGATGCAATGTGCTTTGGGCGATGCGATGTGCTGGGGGCGATTCGATGTGCTGGGGGAGATGCGATTCGATGTTCTGGGGAGATGCGATTCGATGTGCTGAGGCGATGCGATGTGCTTGGGCTATGCATTTCTATGCGATATGGTGGGGCGAAGCGATTCGATGTGCTGATGCGATTCGATGTGTTGTAGGTGATGCAATGTGCTTTGGGCATTTCGATGCGTTGGGGGTGATGCAATGTGCTGGGGGAGATGCAATGTGATGGGGGTGATGCGATTCGATTTGCTGGGGTGATGAGATGTGCTGGGGCGATGCGATTCGATGTGCTGATGCAATTCGAAGTGTTGGGGGTGATGCAATGTGCTGGGGGTGATGCGATTCGATGTTCTGGGGGAGATGCGATTCAATGTGCTGGGGCGATTCAATGCGATGTGCTTGGGTGATGCGATTGGATGCGATCTGTTGGGGGCGACGCGTTTCGATGTTCTGATCCGATTTGATGTGTCGGGGGTGATGCAATGTGCTTTGGGCGATGCGATGAGAAGTGTTGGGGGAGATGCGATTCGATGTGCTGGGGGCGTTGTGATGCAATGTGCTGGGGCGATGCGATTTTACGGGGAGGGGGATCGATGTGCTGGGGGAATATTTTCTTATTTTTAACCCGATTATCTATGTAACATAGAGAAAGTTGTTTGTGCAAATAGTTGTAAATAAGCAGTTTTTTTTTTTAAATACTCCCACCATCCCATCTAAGGCCCCATTCACACATGCGGACATTATGTGCGTATTTCATCCATCCGTTTACGGATGAAGTACGGACATACATGCATTCCTATGGGATAGCGGGTGTCGGCGGATGAACATCCGCAAACACCCGATATCGTCCGCCTCCGCAATTGTCCGATTCTGCAGACGGAGGAAAATCCTATTTTTCTATCCGTCTGCAGAGCGGATCGGATGAACACGGACAGACGGTCCGTTCTCATCCGATCCCCCGTAGAGGAGAGCGGAGAGCTGACAGGGCGGTCCCTGCACAGTGTGCTGGGACCGCCCTGTTATCCTCCGGCTCAGCGGGGACAACAGAGCGATCCCCGCAGAGCAAGCGGATCATCACGGGGCGGATCATTACTGATCCATCCCGTGTGAAAGGGGCCTAACACCAAAACACAAGCACCATTTTTCAAAATTAATATGCACAGTTTGAACTTCATAAAGTCGTCTTCAATACGTCTAGATGCATAAATGAATTGTGTTTCTGAGATTATTATTTTTTTAATTATTTTTTTTTCTTTTTAAATGAAAAGCTGTACAGAAAAATGTATCAACTGAGTGTAGATATGTGTGTGTATATATGTACAGAACACGATGTATATATAGTGTGTGTTTCTTGAATAATATTCCTTGTACATGCAGTATATTTACTGGTTCCTGGAGGGAGGAGGGGTTTGCATAGATATGGGTGGCAACTTCCTCTAACACTGCCGTTGCCATGGAAACCTGACCTGAAACTTATTACACCGCTTGTGCAGCATTGAGCATGTGCGAGATCTGCAAGGCTGAAATCCAAGAAGAAATACAGTCTGGCTTCAGATGCCCACACTAAAGATGGCCACAGTCTGCTGCTAGTTTATAAACTTTCAAAATGCTGTATTAACCTAACAAAACGGACCTTAGTTTACAGACCAACTTTACTGAATACATTATTAAGCTTGTGTATTATAGGGTTATTTTTATTTAAAAAGTGTAATTTTGGCCGGAGCACCACTTTAACCACTTGCTTACTAGGCACTTAAACCCCCCTCCTGCCCAGACCAATTTTCAAGCTTTCAGCGCTGATGCACGTTGAATGACAATTGCGCGGTCATACAACACGCTGAGGTTCACTGCCCAAGGGAAACACGGCCTCTTCGGCCAGTACGGCAGAATAGCGATCACTCTGACTGGCTCCATCGATAATCTGATTAAAAACTTTGCGATCAAGGGTCTGGGGGGAAACGCATACGCGGTCTCGCATCGCCACGGACTCGAGAGGGCATCTACTGCTTCTGCACGGGGATGAGGCAGACGGGATGGAAATCTCGGCAGCTTCGCATTCATTGGAGAAGCAAAGAGATCTATTTCTGGTGGCTTCTGCAGACTCATGATCCAACTGAACTCTGATGGGTGCACTGCCCACTCGTTGCTGTCTGGAAAACAACTTGATAGGCGATCCGCCTGCTGATTCAAACGGCCCGGAAGGTAAACTGCCTTTAAATCCAACAAATTTCTTTCTGCCCATAACATAATGGGCTCTACTTCCTTTAATAATGTGATGCTGTGCGTTCACCCCTGCCGTTATATATATGAAACTGCTGCTCTGTTGTCTAGCCGCAATAGCACTTGTTTCTGCCGTAGATGTTCTTTTAGACTCAGCAGAGCCAAGTACACTGCTCGCAGCTCTAAGATGTTGGAGACTACCCCCGCCACAGGGACGTCCCATTTCCCTTGCACTGCCAGGTGATCTCAGGCGATTCGATGTTCTGATGTGATTTGATGTGTCGGGGGTGATGCAATGTGCTTTGGGCGATGCGATGAGAAGTGTTGGGGGAGATGCGATTCGATGTGCTGGGGGCGTTGTGATGCAATGTGCTGGGGGGATGCGATTTTACCGGGAGGGGGGCGATGCGATGTGCTGGGGGAATATTTTCTTATTTTTAACCCGATTATCTATGTAACATAGAGAAAGTTGTTTGTGCAAATAGTTGTAAATAAGCAGTTTTTTTAAATACTCCCACCATCCCATCTAAGGCCCCATTCACACATGCGGACATTATGTGCGTATTTCATCCATCCGTTTGCGGATGAAGTACGGACATACATGCATTCCTATGGGATAGCGGGTGTCGGCGGATGAACATCCGCAAACACCCGATATCGTCCGCCTCCGCAATTGTCGGATTCTGCAGACGGAGGAAAATCCTATTTTTCAATCCGTCTGCAGAGCGGATCGGATGAACACGGACAGACGATCCCCCATAGAGGAGAGCGGAGAGCTGACAGGGCGGTCCATGCACAGTGTGCTGGGACCGCCCTGTTATCCTCCGGCTCAGCGGGGACAACAGAGCGATCCCCGCTGAGCAAGCGGATTATCACGGGGCGGATCATTACTGATCCATCCCGTGTGAAAGGGGCCTAACACCAAAACACAAGCACAATTTTTCAAAATTAATATGCACAGTTTGAACTTCATAAAGTCGTCTTCAATACGTCTAGATGCATAAATGAATTGTGTTGCTGAGATTATTATTTTTTTAATTATTATTTTTTTCTTTTTAAATGAAAAGCTGTACAGAAAAAAGTATCAGCTGAGTGTAGATATAGTGTGTGTGTGTGTTTCTTGAATAATATTCCTTGTACATGCAGTATATTTACTGGTTCCTGGAGGGAGGAGGGGTTTGCATAGATATGGGTGGCAACTTCCTCTAACACTGCCGTTGCCATGGAAACCTGACCTGAAACTTATTACACTGCTTGTGCAGCATTGAGCATGTGCGAGATCTGCAAGGCTGAAATCCAGGAAGAAATACAGTCTGGCTTCAGATGCCCACACTAAAGATGGCCACAGTCTGCTGCTAGTTTATAAACTTTCAAAATGCTGTATTAACCTAACAAAACGGACCTTAGTTTACAGACCAACTTTACTGAATACATTATTAAGCTTGTGTATTATAGGGTTATTTTTATTTAAAAAGTGTAATTTTGGCCGGAGCACCACTTTAACCACTTGCTTACTAGGCACTTAAACCCCCCTCCTGCCCAGACCAATTTTCAAGCTTTCAGCGCTGATGCACGTTGAATGACAATTGCGCGGTCATACAACACGCTGAGGTTCACTGCCCAAGGGAAACACGGCCTCTTCGGCCAGTACGGCAGAATAGCGATCACTCTGACTGGCTCCATCGATAATCTGATTAAAAACTTTGCGATCAAGGGTCTGGGGGGAAACGCATACGCGGTCTCGCATCGCCACGGACTCGAGAGGGCATCTACTGCTTCTGCACGGGGATGAGGCAGACGGGATGGAAATCTCGGCAGCTTCGCATTCATTGGAGAAGCAAAGAGATCTATTTCTGGTGGCTTCTGCAGACTCATGATCCAACTGAACTCTGATGGGTGCACTGCCCACTCGTTGCTGTCTGGAAAACAACTTGATAGGCGATCCGCCTGCTGATTCAAACGGCCCGGAAGGTAAACTGCCTTTAAATCCAACAAATTTCTTTCTGCCCATAACATAATGGGCTCTACTTCCTTTAATAATGTGATGCTGTGCGTTCACCCCTGCCGTTATATATATGAAACTGCTGCTCTGTTGTCTAGCCGCAATAGCACTTGTTTCTGCCGTAGATGTTCTTTTAGACTCAGCAGAGCCAAGTACACTGCTCGCAGCTCTAAGATGTTGGAGACTACCCCCGCCACAGGGACGTCCCATTTCCCTTGCACTGCCAGGTGATCTCAGGCGATTCGATGTTCTGATGTGATTTGATGTGTCGGGGGTGATGCAATGTGCTTTGGGCGATGCGATGAGAAGTGTTGGGGGAGATGCGATTCTATGTGCTGGGGGAGATGCGATTCTATGTGCTGGGGGCAATGTGATGTGATATGCTGGGGGCCCTGCGATGTGCTGGGACGATGTGATTCAATGTGATGTGCTGTGGGCGATGCGATGTGCTTTGGGGAGAGTTGATGTTCTGGGGAGATGCGATGCGATTGGGCGATGGGATTCGATGTGCTGATGCGATTCGATGTTTTGGGGGTGATGCAATGTTCTTTGGGCGATGCGATGTGCTGGGGAGATGCGATTCGATGTGCTGGGGCCAATGTGATGTGCTGGGGCGATTCGATGTGCTGGGGTGATGCAATGTGCTGGGGTGATGCAATGTGCTGGGGGTTATGCGATTCGATGTTCTGGGGAGATGCGATTCGATGTGCTGGGGCGATGCGATGTGCTTGGGTGATGCGTTTCGATGCGTTGCGTGGAGGAACGTGACTGGAATGCAGAGTCCTGACCTCAACCCAATAGAACACCTTTGGGGTGAAATAGAGTGAAGGCTGCGAGATGGGCCTTTCTCGTCCAACATCAGTGCCTGACCTCACAAATGTACTATTGGAAGAATGGTCAAATATTCCCATAGACACACTCCTAAACCTTGTAGACAGCCTTCCCAGAATAGTTGAAGCTGTTATAACTGCAAAGAGTGTGGCAACTAAATATTGAACCCTATGGATGAAGACTGATATTCCATTAAAGTTTATGTGTGTTCGTGTGTAAAGGCAGGTGTCCCAATACTTTTGACAATATAGTGTATGTGGAAGGGGGCACTCTGCCACACTCTGATGCAAGGGGGCGATACTCTGCTATAAAGTGGGACTCTGATGTAAGGTGTTGTGGGTGATGCAATGGGCTTTGGGGCGATTCGATGTTCTGGGGAGATGTGATTGGGCGATGGGATTCAATGTGTTGGGGCGAAGCGATTCGATGTGCTGATGCGATTCGATGTGATGCGATGTGCTGCGATGTGCTGGGGGCGATGCGATGTGATGTGCTGGGGGCGATTCGATGTTCTGGGGATATGTGATGCGATTGGGCGATGGGATTCTAGGTGTTGGGGTGAAGCGATTCGATGTGCTGATGCAATTCGATGTGTTGGGGGTGATGCAATGTGCTATGGGCGTTGCGATGTGCTGGGGGTGATTCGATGTGCTGGGGAGATGTGATTCGATGTGCTGGGGGAGATGCAATTCGATGTGCTGGGGGTGAAGCGATTCGATGTGCTGGGGGAGATGCGATTCTATGTGCTGGGAGCAATGTGATGTGCTGGGGCGATGCGATTCGATTTGATGTGCTGGGGGCGATGCGATTCGATGTGTTGCGGGTGATGCAATGTACTTTGGGAGATGCGATGCGCTGGGGGTGATTCGATGTGCTGGGGAGATGCGATTCGATGTGCTGGGGGGAGATGCAATTCGATGTGATGACATGTGCTGGGGGCGATGCGATGTGCTGGGGTGATGCGATTCGATGTGATGTGCTGGGGGCGATTCGATGTTCTGCGTTTGGGCGATGGGATTCGAGGTGTTGGGGTGAAGCGATTCGATGTGCTGATGCGATTCGATGTGTTGGGGGTGATGCAATGTGCTTTGGGCGATGCAATGTGCTTTGGGCGATGCGTTGTGCTGGGGGTGATTCAATGTGCTGGGGGAGTTGCGATTCGATTTGCTGGGGGAGATGTGATTCTATGTGCTGGGGAGATGCAATTCTATGTGCTGGGGGCAATGTGATGTGATATGCTGGGGGCGATGCGATGTGCTGGGGCGATGTGATTCAATGTGATGTGCTGTGGGGGCGATGCGTTTTGATGTGTTGCGGGTGATGCAATGTGTTTTGGGGAGATGCGATGTGCTGGGGGTTATGCGTTTCGAAGTTCTGGGGAGATGCGATTCGATGTGCTGGGGCGATGCGATGTGCTGGGGTGATGCGTTTCAATGCGATGTGGTGTGGCAAGGCAATTCGATGTGCTGATGTGATTCGATGTGTTGGGGGTGATGCAATGTGCTTTGGGCGAATTGATGTGCTGGGGCGATTCGATGTGCTGGGAAAGATGCAATGTGCTGGGGGAGATGCGATTCGATTTGCTGGGGAGATGTGATGTGCTGGGGGCGATGAGATGTGCTGGGGCTATGCGATTCGATGTGCTGATGCAATTCGAAGTGTTGGGGGTGATGCAATGTGCTGGGGTGATGCGATTCGATGTTTTGGGGGAGATGCGATTCGATGTGCTGGGGCGATTCAATGCGATGTGCTTGGGTGATGCGATTCGATGCGATGGGTGATGCGATTTGATGTGCTGGGGCGATGCGATGTGCTTGGGCAATGCGTTTTGATGCTATGTGGTGGGGCCAACCGATTTGATGTGCTGATGTGATTCGATGTTTTGGGGGTAATGCAATGTGCTTTGGGCGATTCGATGTGCTGGGGCGATTCGATGTGCTGGGAGATGCAATGTGCTGGGGGAGATGCGTTTCGATTTGCTGGGGCAATGCAATTCGATGTGATGACGCAATTCGAAGTGTTGGGGGTGATACAATGTGCTGGGGTGATGTGATTCGATGTTCTGGGGAGATGCAATTTGATGTGCTGGGGCGATTCAATGCGATGTGCTTGGGTGATGTGATTTGATACGATGTGTTGGGGGCGGCGCGATTCGATGTTCTGATGCGATTTGATGTGTTGGGGTGATGCAATGTGCTTTGGGCGATGCGATGTGCTGGGGGCGATTCGATGTGCTGGGGGAGATGCGATTCGATGTTCTGGGGAGATGCGATTCGATGTGCTGAGGCGATGCGATGTGCTTGGGCTATGCATTTCTATGCGATATGGTGGGGCGAAGCGATTCGATGTGCTGATGCGATTCGATGTGTTGTAGGTGATGCAATGTGCTTTGGGCATTTCGATGCGCTGGGGGTGATGCAATGTGCTGGGGGAGATGCAATGTGATGGGGGTGATGCGATTCGATTTGCTGGGGTGATGAGATGTGCTGGGGCGATGCGATTCGATGTGCTGATGCAATTTGAAGTGTTGGGGGTGATGCAATGTGCTGGGGGTGATGCGATTCGATGTTCTGGGGGAGATGCGATTCAATGTGCTGGGGCGATTCAATGCGATGTGCTTGGGTGATGCGATTGGATGCGATCTGTTGGGGGCGACGCGTTTCGATGTTCTGATCCGATTTGATGTGTCGGGGTGATGCAATGTGCTTTGGGCGATGCGATGAGAAGTGTTGGGGGAGATGCGATTCGATGTGCTGGGGGCGTTGTGATGCAATGTGCTGGGGCGATGCGATTTTACGGGGAGGGGGATCGATGTGCTGGGGGAATATTTTCTTATTTTTAACCCGATTATCTATGTAACATAGAGAAAGTTGTTTGTGCAAATAGTTGTAAATAAGCAGTTTTTTTTTTTAAATACTCCCACCATCCCATCTAAGGCCCCATTCACACATGCGGACATTATGTGCGTATTTCATCCATCCGTTTACGGATGAAGTACGGACATACATGCATTCCTATGGGATAGCGGGTGTCGGCGGATGAACATCCGCAAACACCCGATATCGTCCGCCTCCGCAATTGTCCGATTCTGCAGACGGAGGAAAATCCTATTTTTCTATCCGTCTGCAGAGCGGATCGGATGAACACGGACAGACGGTCCGTTCTCATCCGATCCCCCGTAGAGGAGAGCGGAGAGCTGACAGGGCGGTCCCTGCACAGTGTGCTGGGACCGCCCTGTTATCCTCCGGCTCAGCGGGGACAACAGAGCGATCCCCGCAGAGCAAGCGGATCATCACGGGGCGGATCATTACTGATCCATCCCGTGTGAAAGGGGCCTAACACCAAAACACAAGCACCATTTTTCAAAATTAATATGCACAGTTTGAACTTCATAAAGTCGTCTTCAATACGTCTAGATGCATAAATGAATTGTGTTTCTGAGATTATTATTTTTTTAATTATTTTTTTTTCTTTTTAAATGAAAAGCTGTACAGAAAAATGTATCAACTGAGTGTAGATATGTGTGTGTATATATGTACAGAACACGATGTATATATAGTGTGTGTTTCTTGAATAATATTCCTTGTACATGCAGTATATTTACTGGTTCCTGGAGGGAGGAGGGGTTTGCATAGATATGGGTGGCAACTTCCTCTAACACTGCCGTTGCCATGGAAACCTGACCTGAAACTTATTACACCGCTTGTGCAGCATTGAGCATGTGCGAGATCTGCAAGGCTGAAATCCAAGAAGAAATACAGTCTGGCTTCAGATGCCCACACTAAAGATGGCCACAGTCTGCTGCTAGTTTATAAACTTTCAAAATGCTGTATTAACCTAACAAAACGGACCTTAGTTTACAGACCAACTTTACTGAATACATTATTAAGCTTGTGTATTATAGGGTTATTTTTATTTAAAAAGTGTAATTTTGGCCGGAGCACCACTTTAACCACTTGCTTACTAGGCACTTAAACCCCCCTCCTGCCCAGACCAATTTTCAAGCTTTCAGCGCTGATGCACGTTGAATGACAATTGCGCGGTCATACAACACGCTGAGGTTCACTGCCCAAGGGAAACACGGCCTCTTCGGCCAGTACGGCAGAATAGCGATCACTCTGACTGGCTCCATCGATAATCTGATTAAAAACTTTGCGATCAAGGGTCTGGGGGGAAACGCATACGCGGTCTCGCATCGCCACGGACTCGAGAGGGCATCTACTGCTTCTGCACGGGGATGAGGCAGACGGGATGGAAATCTCGGCAGCTTCGCATTCATTGGAGAAGCAAAGAGATCTATTTCTGGTGGCTTCTGCAGACTCATGATCCAACTGAACTCTGATGGGTGCACTGCCCACTCGTTGCTGTCTGGAAAACAACTTGATAGGCGATCCGCCTGCTGATTCAAACGGCCCGGAAGGTAAACTGCCTTTAAATCCAACAAATTTCTTTCTGCCCATAACATAATGGGCTCTACTTCCTTTAATAATGTGATGCTGTGCGTTCACCCCTGCCGTTATATATATGAAACTGCTGCTCTGTTGTCTAGCCGCAATAGCACTTGTTTCTGCCGTAGATGTTCTTTTAGACTCAGCAGAGCCAAGTACACTGCTCGCAGCTCTAAGATGTTGGAGACTACCCCCGCCACAGGGACGTCCCATTTCCCTTGCACTGCCAGGTGATCTCAGGCGATTCGATGTTCTGATGTGATTTGATGTGTCGGGGGTGATGCAATGTGCTTTGGGCGATGCGATGAGAAGTGTTGGGGGAGATGCGATTCGATGTGCTGGGGGCGTTGTGATGCAATGTGCTGGGGGGATGCGATTTTACCGGGAGGGGGGCGATGCGATGTGCTGGGGGAATATTTTCTTATTTTTAACCCGATTATCTATGTAACATAGAGAAAGTTGTTTGTGCAAATAGTTGTAAATAAGCAGTTTTTTTAAATACTCCCACCATCCCATCTAAGGCCCCATTCACACATGCGGACATTATGTGCGTATTTCATCCATCCGTTTGCGGATGAAGTACGGACATACATGCATTCCTATGGGATAGCGGGTGTCGGCGGATGAACATCCGCAAACACCCGATATCGTCCGCCTCCGCAATTGTCGGATTCTGCAGACGGAGGAAAATCCTATTTTTCAATCCGTCTGCAGAGCGGATCGGATGAACACGGACAGACGATCCCCCATAGAGGAGAGCGGAGAGCTGACAGGGCGGTCCATGCACAGTGTGCTGGGACCGCCCTGTTATCCTCCGGCTCAGCGGGGACAACAGAGCGATCCCCGCTGAGCAAGCGGATTATCACGGGGCGGATCATTACTGATCCATCCCGTGTGAAAGGGGCCTAACACCAAAACACAAGCACAATTTTTCAAAATTAATATGCACAGTTTGAACTTCATAAAGTCGTCTTCAATACGTCTAGATGCATAAATGAATTGTGTTGCTGAGATTATTATTTTTTTAATTATTATTTTTTTCTTTTTAAATGAAAAGCTGTACAGAAAAAAGTATCAGCTGAGTGTAGATATAGTGTGTGTGTGTGTTTCTTGAATAATATTCCTTGTACATGCAGTATATTTACTGGTTCCTGGAGGGAGGAGGGGTTTGCATAGATATGGGTGGCAACTTCCTCTAACACTGCCGTTGCCATGGAAACCTGACCTGAAACTTATTACACTGCTTGTGCAGCATTGAGCATGTGCGAGATCTGCAAGGCTGAAATCCAGGAAGAAATACAGTCTGGCTTCAGATGCCCACACTTCAGATGGTCACAGTCTGCTGCTAGTTTATAAACTTTCAAAATGCTGTAATAACCTAACAAAACAGACCTTAGTTTACAGACCAACTTTACTGAATACATTAAGCTTGTGTATTATAGGGGTATTTTTATTTAAAAAGTGTAATTTTGGCCGGAGCACCACTTTAACCACTTGCTTACTGGGCACTTAAACCCCCCTCCTGCCCAGACCAATTTTCAGCTTTCAGCGCTGATGCACTAATTCTAGCACTAGACCTCCTCTGAAACTCTAACCTGGTAACCGTAAAAAAATGTTTAAAGCGTCGCCTATTGAGGTTTTTAGGTACCGTACTTTGTCGTCAATCCACAAGTGCATGCAATTATAAAGTGTGGCATGTTTGGTATCTATTTACTTGGCGTAACATTATCTTTCACATTATGCAAAAAAAAAAAATGGGATAATTTTACTGTTTTTTTTTTTTTATTCATGAAAGTGTCCCTTTTCCCAAAAAGTTGCATTTAAAACACCGCTGAGCAAATACCGTGTGACATAAAATATTGCAACAATCGCCGTTTTATTCTCTAGAGTCTCTGTTAAAAAATATATATATATATATATAATGTTTGGGGGTTCCAAGTAATTTTCTAGCAAAAAATATGGATTTTAACTTGTAAACACCAAATGCCAAAAATAGGCTTAGTCATGAATGGGTTAAGCCAGGTTTAACCATGAAGTAAGCATTTTAGGTTAACAGTAAAAAAAATGTATATCGTGCCATGGTTTCGATTTTGTATTTTTAACCCAAACCTCAGATTTCATTCTCTCTGGATAAGTAAGCATAATTCCATTGTAAATTTTCTCTTTTTCATGACTGTTTGATAAGCCATGAAATCTTCAAGCAAGATGGGAAGCTATGATCTCTCAAAGCAAGATGGGAAGCCAGGCACACTCCAAGCAAGACGGAATCCCTTTTCTGCTTCTGCAGCATTAGCAGATGGTGGGTACCTACATAAAAATCATGGATGATGATAAAATAAATATTCTAAATGTACCATTTCAGAATGTATTCCCAGGGGGTCTTCCATCCAGGCTCTAACCAGGCCCGACCCTGGTTAGTATCCGAGATCAGACGAGATCAGGCGCATTCAGGGTGATGTGGCCGTAGGCGATCTTTTTGGCCACTCTCAACCCTCTTGAAAAACACCAAGATGGTCACCTCGGCAAAAAAGCAGAAAAATAAAAGAGGTTGTCGACATCAACAACATATTAAAAAAAAGCCTACAGCTCCTGGTATTCCCATGCGGTGTACTATCCAGGTACTAACCAGGTTCGACCCTGCTTAGCATCCGAGATCAGATGAGATCGGGCGCATTCAGGGTGATGTACAGTAAGCGATCTTTCTGGCCACTCTCAACCCTCTTGACAAACGCCAACATATTCACCTTGGCAAACAACCAGCAAAATAAAACAGGTCGTCGACGCCAACAACATATTAAGAAAAAGTCTACGGCACCTGGAATTCCCAGGCGGAATCCCACCCAGGTACTAAACAGGCCCGACCCTGCTTAGCATCCAAAATCAAATGAGATCTGGCAAATTCAGGCTGATTTGGTCGTAGGCGATCTTTCTGGCCACTCTCAACCCTCTTGACAAATGCCAAGATGGTCACCTCGGCAAACAAGCAGAAAAATAAAACAGGTCATCGACGCCAACAACATATTAAAAAAAAGAATACGGCACCTGGTATTCCCTGGCGGTTTCCCATCCAGGTGCTAACCATGTCACCCTGAATGTCCCTAGACCTAAGTGCAGCGTAAACCATTATTGGGCAGTATATCGGGGTACCTAGCTCTATAAAAACCTGGCGGTGAACCTAAAAAAAATAAAAGTGCAGTGCTTGGCCTCTTAAATATAAATGTGTATTAATGTGACTTAATAGGAAAAATGTGTGTGTATGGAAAATGTGAAAAACCTAAATAATGTGAAAAATCATTAGTGAAAAATACTTTGAAAACCCAAATGTCCAATGAAGTCAAAAGAAATGAATCTGTAACTCAAATGTCCATTAAAGTGAAAAACCAAATAATCATAAAAAATAATGTGACACAATATAAAGTCCCATGTGAAATATAAGACAAAAAATGATGATTGATCTTGTATGTTCAAAACAACAATAATAATGCTTGACCACGTGGACCCTTCACCTCTGTAAACCAATAATGAATGCACCTGGGGTGATTAGGGTGTGCCCAGGCACGCAGCGTGCACCCCAGGTGCATTAGCATTATCCAGGAGCAGCACCAGTGATATGACGTTTTGAGGCCTAAGAGAGGATCCGAGCGTATTTGGAGACTACGTGATATCCGAAGGATTGGGTCGTTTCCCGGCTTCTTGCACCGAAACGATTGGGTCGGCTTTCGGCTTCCTTATCGAAACGTCTATGTGATCGTATCTGCGCAGACTGACCTCCCTTAACAGGGGGTCACTGGAGATCTGGTAAGCCTCCATTCATTATTGGTTTACAGAGGTGAAGGGTCCACGTGGTCAAGCATTATTATTGTTGTTTTGAACATACAAGATCAATCATCATTTTTTGTCTTATATTTCACATGGGACTTTATATTGTGTCACATTATTTTTTATGATTATTTGGTTTTTCATTTTAATGGACATTTGAGTTACAGATTAATTTCTTTTGACTTCATTGGAAATTTGGGTTTTCAAAGTATTTTTCACTAATGATTTTTCACATTATTTAGGTTTTTCACATTTTCCATACACACACATTTTCCCTATTAAGTCACATTTATATTTAAGAGGCCAAGCAAAGCACTTTTACTTTTTTCTGCTTTTGTGTGCCCAGTATCCAGGTTATAGTGTTCAGCTGCTGTTTTTATATCATTTTATTTTATTTTATTTTACTAAGCGCAGATTTCTAATTTCTTTTGTAACCTAAAAAAAATAACTAGCTACTTAGCGGCACCAGTGACACTAATGGAGCGATCAGAAAAACGATCGCTTAGTGACACTGGCAAAAGGGGGTGAAAGGGTTAACTCTAGGGGCAATCAGGGGGTTAAACCTTTATTGGGGGGGTAGGGGGCTACCCTGGACCTAACATTAACTGCCCTGACAGTATTTACTGTCACAACTGACACTAAATGCAGTGATCAATAAATAAATGATCACTGCAATCAGTGACACTGTGACTGGGAGGGGGGGAGATGGGGGGGGGGGGGGGGGGGGTTGTGTACCTACATGTCAGTGTAGTGTTGGTGCACACTTACTTTCACTGTTCTCCTCGTAGTCCGGTCAATAAGACCGCCCCGAGGAGAATGACATCACTTCCTCCCTGCCTGTGTTTACTATACACAGCGGGGGAAGCTTCTCATTCGCCAGGAGCGATCGAGAGGGGATGGCCAGAAACCAACGGCCATCCCCTCATCCCGGATCGCTCCTGAAGCGAAACGGACCGCCGCATCCAGCGGGAGGGGGGTCCGATCGGACCCCCCACCCACTGGAAGGCAAGCACGTACATGTACGTGCTTTCATAGTTTCATAGTTAGTTAGGTTGAAAAAAGACACCAGTCCATCCAGTTCAACCTAAGTGAGTGTCTACAATTGTCCCTATTCCTGTACATTGCACACTCACATTGGTCCCTACCCTCAAGGAGCCCACAATCCAAGGTCCCCATGCATATACTAGGGCCAACTTTGGACAGAGGCCAATTAACCTACCTGCATGTCTTTGGATTGTGGGAGGAAACCGGAGTACCCGGAGAAAACCCACGCAGACACAGGGAGAACATGCAAACTCCAAGCAGGTAGTGTTGTGGTTGGGATTTGAACCAGTGACCCTTCTTATTCCTAGGTGAGAGTGCCAACCACTACACCACTGTGCTGCCCTTGTGCCTGTCGGTGCCATTGCACCGACGTACATTGCCATGCGGCGGTCCTTAAGTGGTTAAGGATGATAAAATAAATTGTCTAACATGCTATAGAAGCAGTGTCAGAGTTATGAGCTTTAATCATAACTCATTGCTTGGGTTCATCACTGAATTTTGTGGACCCAAAAATATTGCTTGACTGCGTTAGGAATGAAAAAGTATATAGCTCAATTAACTGCCTGAGTTATGAGCTTTAATCAGAACTCATTGCTTGGGTTTACCCACTGAATTTTGTGGACCCAAAAATATTGCTGGATGGAGTTAGGAATAAGAAAGAGAGCAGGGATTTCAGTCTGATCCCTCTTGGGAAAGTCTACAGAGAGCCCCCGCTCTCTGGAAGTAAAGGGCGGCTGTTGGAAGACCATCTTACATTTCAATTGTAAGCTATAATTAAGCCTCTAGTCTGGTTGCTAGGTTGTTCTGAAGTAGAAGGCTGAGGGACTGGGTCAATCTCAGTTCGTGCTGGACTTGCGGAAGAGTGCTCATTCCTCTGAGAAGGCCGGGCTAGATCTGATTCAGTCTCTCTTCCAACTGCTTCTAGGGCAACATGGCAGGCAGTCCAAATGTTTGGTTATGGCCTATGAAGTGAATGGCAGATCCTATTCTAACTATTCATCCTTTCTTCCTGGGAATTCGGTGTTTTGATCTTGGAATGGTTCTTAGCTTTTCTTGGTTAGAGTATGAGGGCACCATACTACAGCCAACAAACTTTGGCCAGGCCAAAATCAATGTGCCCTATTCTTGGTTCAGACTTTAGGGACTGGGTCAAGATGTCTTCTCCCCATAGGGGAAAAGGTATGACACATGCCATTCCCACACAAATGGGTTTAAACGTCCATAATTTAAACCATATGAAAGTTTTCAATGAAAACTATTCATTAATGTCCATGTATAGTGTAGCCAGTAGCAAGCAAAAACAGAGTAGGGTTCAGTTTCAATGCACATAGATATCACTTGCTGCCCATTTGCTAGAGCGGGATTTAGACAGGACCCCCTCCCAAGCCCACTGTAGCATTGTTTGTATATAATGCTGTTAACTACCCGTTTGCTGCTCATTAGTATGCCCACCTTGGAGCAGTGTAGAATGCATTGCCAGTGATTTCCCCTTGCACATATGCTCTGTGGTCCCAACAGAGCAGATTTCATAGGCAATGTAAATAGTAAATGGCTGCTCTACTAGAGCCGGCCTTTGGTTTATATGAAATTCAAATGATGTGTTGTGCAATCAAGCCCACTGAAGCATTGTTTGTTTACAATGCCATTATTTCCCCTCCACTACTCATTTATATGCCCAACTTGGAGCAGTGTAGAATGCATTGCAAATGATTTCACCTTGCGCATATGCTTTTTGTGGTCCCAACAAAGCAGCATTCATAAGCAATGCAGATAGTGATTGGCTGCTCTAGGGGAGCCAGTTATATGAAATGCAAATGATGTGTTGCACAATCAAGCCCACTGTAGCATTGGTTTTATACAATGCCATTAATTCGCCCTTTGCTGCTGATTCATACCCAGTCTGGCGCAGCATAGAATGTATTGCGCCTGATTTCCCTTTTCAGGCTCTCTGTGGTCCCAACAGAGCAGTGTTCAGATGCAATGCACATAGATTTCTTGCTGCCCATTTGTTGCAGCTAGGCTTTCGACAGGACCCCCTCCCAAGCCCATGGTAGCATTGTTTGTATACAATGCCATTAATTTGCCCTTTGCTGCTGATTCATGCCCAGCCTGGCGCAGCATAGAATGCATTGCGATTGATTTCCCATTGGTTTCCAGCTCTTTGTGGTCCCAACAGAGGAGTATTCAGACACAATGCACATAATTGATTTATTTTTATTTTTTTGTTAGGCTTTAGTACGGTTATTAGTTAGCATTAGAACCATATTGTTTAATGTGAAAATGATGTATATTTTTACTGCTGAATGCTTTATTTTTTTAGAAACCAGGAAAGCATTTTATTGTTTTAAAATGCCTAGCTTGTCAATATTACAATTGAGTGCAGTGTGTTTTAAAGGTTGTTAATGCAATAATTGGGGCCCAAAGCCCCATATCATCCTCCTTGTGTTTTTTAATGTTACCAATATCTCGTTGCAGATGACTGGAATGAGCACAAGATGTATGTGTGAAATGCGTCCACATGACCATAGTTTGGTGTCTTTGGTGTTATCTTTGTGAAACAATATAAAAGGCAATCGGAAGTTCTGGATCTGTGGTCATTTCTTTCTTCCTTTTGACTGGAATGATCCAGTATGGCTGGGCTGCTGTTCGATCTAAAGTAAGTGAAGGGTACACATTCTTTTTTCATTTTATACATTTATTTTTCTTTAAAGATGCATTTAGCCTTTAACTCCAGGGCACGTTCATCCCATTGGTGGTCAATGGGCAGCATGTCTCCCCTTGGTGGTCAATGGGCAGCATGTCTCCCCTTGGTGGTCAATGATGGGCAGCATGTCTCCCCTTGGTGGTCAATGATGGGCAGCATGTCTCCCCTTGGTGGTCAATGATGGGCAGCACGTCTCCCCTTGGTGGTCAATGATAGGCAGCACGTCTCCCCTTGGTGGTCAATGATGGGCAGCATGTCTCCCCTTGATGCTCAATGATGGGCAGCACGTCTCCCCTTGGTGGTCAATGAGGATTCACTATTGAGTTGGCCCACCCCTTTGCAGCTACAACAGCTTCAATTCTTCTGGACAGGCTGACCACAAGGTGTAGGTGTGTGTCTTTGGGAATGTTTGACCATTCTTCCAGGGAGAGCATTTGTGAAGTCAGGCACTGATGTGGACGAGTAGGCTTGGCTCGGGATTCTCTGCTCTAATTCATCCCAAAGGTGTTCTATTGGGTTGAGGTCAAGAATCTGTCCAGCCCAGTAAAGCTCCTCCATCCCAAACTCGCTCATCCATGTCTTTTATGGATTAGTGACAGGAGGGAAGTTGGGGCTACTTCCCCAGGATAGAAGGGTGAGGCATTCACATGTAGTATCAACAAAATTCCAAGCTTCCAGGAATAGGAATTTCTCCAACTTTAGACAAGGCAGAGACCCCAAAAAGAATTGGAGGAGTACTCAGGCCACGTTTCTAAAGGCAAATAGAGAAGCCTCTCCAATAATCAGGAGGGGACAAAGTCCATTTGACAAAAGGCCACTGCAGCCAGGTTGAAGAGGTTTGCGGAGGTATCAAGCAGTCGTTGCGAAGATCCGTGGGTGGTTTCTACAGTCCGTTTTACCCATTTTTGGACCTTCCAAGATGTGCCCCCATAGGACTCGTTAGTTCTAACAAAAAGTCCAACTTCACAGCAGAAAGCGGAAGCTCGAGGGTGGAGCTTGGAGATGGTGGAGGAGTGAGACACACGCTCTGGGAGCCCTGACCCTCCACCTGGTCATTAGACGGTGATCGATTACCTGGAGTGCTAAGCCATGAGGCTGTAGCCTACATGCAGTAACCTGCACAGGGATGAATAGAAGAGAGAGGCAGAGGAGACAGACAGCACAGCCTGAGATTGAATTGTTTTTCCCCCGTACACGAGCCTCACGGAGACAAGCAGAGCCTGATACAGAGAACGCTGAGGGACGAGTGGTGCACGTGACACACCAGGAAGTGAGAGCCGGTGTGGTCTTCCTCCACTGTATCAGCAGAGTGTGACATGGAGGAACAACATGCTGAGCACAAGGGACAGAAAGGAGGGAGAGTGGGAGAGCTGGACCTGAGAACATTACTACAAGCTCTCCCTACCCGTGCAGACCTGCTGGCATTACCAACTCGAACGGACATGGAGGCGATGGTGGCCCGTTTGGAGGAGATGCACTGCAGAGAGCTCAAGGCAGTACAGGCAGAAGTTCAGCAGCTGACAGAGAGACTGGTGAGTGGGGAGACCGCATGGTCCTCCCTGGAAAACCGAGTTTACCATCTAGAACAGGTACAGAATGTACAATCCTCCCAGGTCTCTGCTATGCAATTACGGCTGGAAGAGTTAGAAGACCGCAGTAGACGTCAGAACTTACGGTTTAGGGGGGTCCCGGAGGCTATAGGACGGGATATGCTGCAGGCTACAATTTCTTCAATATGTGAAAAATTAGCTGGTCCCCTCTCCCAACCTTTGGAATTTGAAAGAGTGCATAGAGCCCCGGGTCCCCCGGTGACAAACACAAATAGACCAAGGGATGTGATATGTCGTTTTTTCCGTTTTGCACAGAAGGAGTTAATAAGCCGTAAGGCTTGGGAAAGTGGAGATTTAGAACAGAACGGGGCCTTGGTGAAAATACTGCCTGATCTCTCACGGGCCACCCTGCAGCGCAGGGCAATGTTGCGCCCACTTTTGGATAAAATCAAGATGATGGGGGGGTCCTATAGGTGGGGTTACCCCATCGCGTTAATTATAAAAAAAAATTCAAAGACATTTACCTTGCGATACCCGTCGGAACTCCCGGAATTATTTGCCTTCCTTGAAGCGGAGACGTTTGGGATACAGAACTGGCTGCAGCCAATAGTAAACACTTTAAGAAATAAGGTCGCTAGTAGAGAAAGAAGACCATGTATTCCAGAAAAAGATGGACTGACAAGAGAAAGGACAATCTCACTTTAAATAGAAGGGAAGATATGGGATTCGGACGGGATGCCTCTCTATTATGGTCCCCTTTTTTTTTTAGCTAAAAGGGGTTGCTCCCTCCGGACCCCACCCTTTTTTTATTTTTTTTTTACTTCCCCTTTCCCCGGTTTTTTTTTCCCCTTGGGGAGGGCTGGGTGGAGCGGGTGTCTCGGGGGGGGGGTTAAGGGGGGGATTTTTTCTCTCCTTTGTCCCCCCCCCCGGGGGGCACTCGGGGTGTTCACCCGGGCTCTCCCTGAATTCAGATATCACCCCTTTATATACCCGAGATGAAGGAAGGAACCCGCTTTTTTTTTATTTTTTTTTTTTATTATTGATGTCAGTGGGTACGCACACACAGATGTGTGTTTATAGGAATGAATAGGTTGGTTTATATACACGGGGAAAAGAAAAAATTCCAGAGTGTAATGGAAAATATAAGAGGAGTGGTATTATTGTTTCTATTGTAAATATATTATTAGATTGTAATTATGTTATGAAATAAGGAAACTAGCATTGTATTCCCTTTTTTTTTGGGGGGGGGGGGGGTTGGTTTTTTGGTGTGTTGTGTGTTTTTTTTTTTTTTTTTGGTATGGGGGGTTTGGTTCATTTGGGGCAGGAAAATGGAGGTAGTAGGCGCACAGAGAGTTTTTTAAGAGGGAGAGGTGGGAGGTGGTTACACTGGAAGGGGGAGTATATAGGGTATTTGGGGAAGATATAACAGGGACACATTTGAGGAATGTTTTTTTTTTTTTTTTGTGTTTGTTTGCCGTGAAAATTAATATTATATTACTGTGGTATCACTGTACAATTCGATGGTGTCTAATAGAAATGGCACCCCTATTTAAAAAACACATGTTTTTTTTTGGGGGGGGGTTTAGGAGGTGGGGGGGGGGGAGAAGGCAATGGGTAAAGAGGGGTGGTGGGTTTTTTTTTTTTTTTATGTCAATGAGTGCGCACACACAGATGTGTGTTTATAGGAACGGATAGGTTGGTTTATATACACGGGGAAAGAAAAAATTACAGAGTGCAATGGAAAAATATAAGAGGAGTGATATTATTGTTTCTATTGTAATTATATTATTAGATTGTAATTATGTTATGAAATAAGGAAACTAGCACTGTATTTTATTTTATTTTTTGCATAATTTAGGTGGCACTATACAACTTGGTATGTGTATATGGAATATTAGGGGGGAATATTCTGATAAAGTTTTGAAATATATGGAATAAACGGGAAAAACAGGAAAATCTGGAGGGAAGATATAAATAATAAATAAGAGGGGAGAACATACCAGATCTGTTCATACCGACAGCTTAAACAAGATGGGAACTTTAGGGAATCTAAGATGGAACACACGGTAACGGTAATTAGGAGGAAGCAAGAGAGAGTTAGAAAGGGGAAAGGGTAAGAATGAGGAATGTGGGAGAAGATTATCACTACCCCTTGGGGGATGGTGGGATGGAAGATGCAATGGGAGGAGGGGAAGGAAGGCAGGCATGTAGGTATAGGTAAAAAGGCGAGGTAACATGGAAAGGTAGCCCTAGATGGGGGCTATAGGACTGGGTGGAGGGGACTGGGAACAGAGCTCTCGGTTCTGTGCCAAATCCAGGCCGAACCCCAAATTAGGTTTACACCCACCTGAGCCAGACGGTCGGAGGCTCAGAGGGGGGTGTCTCTCTTAGGGGTATTTGGGTTTCCCCTTTTTTTTTTTTTTTTTTTTGTGTGTTTTTGTTTTTCTGTGGGGTTTTTTTTTTTTTTTTTTTTTTTTTTTCTTCTTCTCTCCCTCTCTCTCTCCTCCCCTCCCCCAGGATGGAGGGGATAAGGGTGACCTCTATGAATGTTAAGGGACTTAATGTCCCTGAAAAAAGAAGGATGTTATTAAATGATTTGAAACGTCATCGTACAGATGTAGCATTTGTACAGGAAACGCATTTTAGGACGGGTGGACTCCCCTTACTTCAGAACAGATTTTTTCCCTGTGTTTATCACGCACACAATCAAGAAGCAAAATCTAAGGGGGTGTCCATTCTCATATCTAATCGGATATCTTGGTCCCTTTTGGACAAACAAGTGGATGGGAATGGACGCTTCCTATTTCTTAAAGGCCATATTGATGGAGTAAAAGTAACTTTGGCTACGATATATGCACCAAACATACAACAAGATGCTTTCTTAAATAAAATTTTGAGAAAACTAGCAGAATTTGTAGAAGGAAAGTTGATTCTGGGAGGAGACTTTAATGTCTCCTTGGACCCCGGAATGGATACCTCTATGGGCTCATCCTCAACCCCAGACGGTGTTAGGAAGAGGGTCAAACGGGAGATGCAGGAGATGCAGTTGGTAGATGTATGGCGGATTTTCCATGCAGGAGAAAAGGATTATACTTTTTTTTCCAACCCGCATCAACAATACTCCCGTATTGATCCATTTCTTGTGCCACACTATCTACTCACGTCGGTAATAGAGGTGACGATAGGAAATATAACCTGGTCAGACCATGCACCGGTTACATTGCAGATCTCCCTGTCTAGCCCGGCTCGCTCCTCGGGACGTAGTTGGCGTTTGAATGAAAGTCTGCTACAGAAAGCAGATATACAGGAGGATATTATAAAGGAAATGATGGCATACTTTCAGACCAACGACACCCCGGGGAGCGACCCGGGCATGATATGGGAGGCACATAAGGTGGTCATGCGGGGGATTTTGATTAAACATGGCTCCCAAATGAAAAAAGCACGAGAAGCGCAGATAATAAAAATATCGGAAGAAATTCAAAAACTTGAAACGCAACATAAGAAAGTACAGACACCACTCCTAGGGAAAGATTTGGCACATTTGAGGAGGCAGATGACAGACCTTCACCGCTATAAGGCGAAAGCGGTGATACAGGCAGGGAAGAGAACAGGGTATGAACTAGGAGATAAGTGTGGTAGAGTGTTAGCGGGGAAGCTTAAGGAGAAGGAGAGGACAATCTATGTACCCAATATAAAGGGAAGAAATGGACAGCTAATTACAATGCCCAAAGATATAGCGCAGAGGTTCAAAGAATACTATGCGGCCCTCTATAATCTGACATCCCCTTCCTTCCCCATGGCCAAAGTGGAGGACTATTTAGCCTCAGCAGGTCTTCATAGATTGCCCTCTCCGGTCCGTAACAGCTTAGAAATCCCAATAACTGTTGAAGAACTAAGTGTAGCAATAAAATCAGTCAAAAAAGGGAAGACACCAGGTCCGGACGGATATACAATACAATATTATAGGAACTTCTTTTCAATATTAGGCCCACATATGGTAAAGGTTTTCAATGCGCTTGGCCGGACTGCCGCACCCCCTCCGGATATGCTTAGGGCACATATTTCGGTTATTCCAAAGGAAGGGAAGGACCCGGCGGAGTGCGGCAGTTACCGGCCGATCTCATTGCTAAACGTGGATTTAAAACTTTTCACTAAAATATTGGCCTCCCGTCTACAATCGCACTTACATCAGCTGGTACATTTGGACCAAGTAGGGTTTATCCCCTCACGTGAAGCGAGAGATAACGTAATCAAAGTATTAAACTTGGTACATTTTTCCAACCTAACAAAAACCCTGAGTGTCTTTTTAAGTACGGATGCAGAAAAGGCATTTGACCGAGTCAATTGGAGATTTATGTTTGCGGTATTAAGACACATGGGGGTGGGAGAGGTTATGCTACGGTGGATTGCTGGGATATATGCCTCCCCACAGGCTTTAGTGAAGGTAAATGGAGTTTTTTCAGAACCATTTAAAATCTCAAATGGAACCCGCCAGGGCTGCCCTCTCTCACCCCTATTGTTTGTCCTTTCATTAGAACCACTATTGAATAAAATCCGACAAAACCCAGATATCCAGGGACTCCAAATAGGGGGGCATAACTACAAAATATCAGCATATGCGGATGACCTTTTGTTTTCCCTATCCAGACCACACATCTCCTTACCAAACCTTATGGAGGAAATCGTAAGATATGGGGAGATATCAAATCTAAAAATAAATTATACAAAATCGGAGGCAATGGGGGTAGCTCTGCCTATAGGGGTACAACAGACTATACGGCCTAATTATAGCTTTAAATGGGTGAATGTAGCACTTAAGTATTTAGGTACATATATACCAGATAAGATGGAAAAGACTTTTAAAGTAAATTTCCCCCCCGTTACTACAGGAAATTCGGGTACTATTAGACAAATGGAAACAGGGATTACACTCGTGGTTCGCCAGATGTAATATTATAAAAATGAACATACTGCCAAAACTGTTATATCTATTTCAGACCTTACCTATAGATATTCCAACACCTTTTTTCCGCCAGATAGATACTCTTTTCACTAAATTTATATGGGCAAACAAACGTCCAAGGATCAATAGAAACATCATGAGAGCTCCTAAAGGCTACGGCGGCCTGGCAGTACCAGATATGTTTAAATATTACCAGGCAGTACACATTGGCAGAGCGATAGACTGGTGTAGACATACAGAATCTAAATTATGGACAGAAATAGAACAAAAATGCAGTTCAATACCCCTACGCAGAGCAATCTGGTGTTATACAACATTACCAGAATCGCTTAAAAAACACCCACTTATAGGTCCAACGTTGCGGATAGGGGCTAAGATCTGTCGAAATCCTCAATTCTCTACAACAAATTCACCACTATTTCCCATTCTGGGTAACCCTAGTTTTTTACCGGGAATGGAACCAGGAGCATTTCAGGGGCTTATAGAAAGGGGCTATACACAAGCATCGCACTTTCTACAATTGGAAACATGGCCTTCGATCGCCACATTGACGCAACAAGGAGGTCGATATGAAATACATTTTTGGGAGGCATTACAGTTGCGACATTTTCTTCAAACACTAGGACCGGCGACGAACTATCAAAGACAACTGACAAAGTTTGAGATATATTTTGAGGAGAAAGAGCCCCTTTCACGGGTAATCTCTAAGATATATGAATTGCTGAATGCCCCTCCAGAAGGTTTTAAAATGCCTGGAATTGAGAAATGGGAGAAAGACCTGGGAAAGACTTTTTCACCCACACAACGGCAGAAGATTATATATCTGGCATTGAACTCATCGATCTGTTCGCGGACTCAGGAATCTAATTATAAGATATTGACGCAGTGGTATTATACCCCGTCAAAACTCTGTAAGTTCTTTCCAGAGGCTTCTGACTGTTGTTGGCGGTGTAAAAAGGAACGGGGGACTTTGATGCATATATTTTGGCAATGCCCTAAGATAAGACAATATTGGCTAGAAGTACAAAAGATCTCTCAAAAATTTACATCATACCAGATCCCAGAAGATCCGGCCTTTTTTTTGCTTCACTGTACAGAAATACCTTTACAAACATATAGGAAATCGGTGATATGCCATCTAGTTAATGCAGCTAAGGTAGGCATTGCACTCAGATGGAAAGACCCCAGACCACCTTCAATTGCAATGTGGCTAAATAGAGTAAGAAATGTAGGTGCCATAGAGGACTTAATTCTCTCTGCCCAAGATAGAAAGGATCAATATAATGAAACTTGGAGATCTTGGAACTCTTTTATGAATTCTGAGGAAGGGAAGAATCTTATGGGGAACATAGCAGAGGAGTGAGTCCGCACGTACTTGAATGCGTTTGAACCCCCCTATGGGGGCTGGGAAGTACTTGTCTCTTGTGGGGGGGTGAGGGGATAGAGGAGAGGGAGAGGAGAGGGAGAGGAGGAGGGAGGAGGGAGGGGGGGGATGGGGGTAAACAATAATAATAATAATAATTTCTTATTTTTTTTTTATATATATATATATATATATATATATATATATATTTATTTATTTTTTTTTTCTTTTCCTTTCCGTTAGTTGGGCAACGGGAAAATAGATAAAAGATGAGGGACGTCTGGGGGAGTTATAACTGGGGGAAATAAGAATTATAATGGATAAGAATGGAATAGATAGATAATATATATAAATTGGAATATGTAATGTGTAAATGAAATAATTTGGTTTTATTTATATAAAAGAAGAGGAAAATGGATTATGCTCTATAGGATATAAGATATATTTATGTGAGAAATGAATGTCTTTGCTCCCCGTAATTGTTGTTCCACCCCTCTGGACTCATGTGATATGAATAAAGAAAGTTTAAAAAAAAAAGAAAAAAAAAAGAAAGCGGAAGCTCTGCAGAAATATCTTCACCTTCTTGTAGTACAACAGGCAGTTTTACCGGTCCCTCCCTCCGAGAGATTCATGGCATTCTATTCTCCTCTCTTCCTCATCCCCAAGAAGAGTGGAGAGTGGAGACCAGTGGTGGATCTGAAGAGGTTAAATCGTTTCATACAGCTCGACTCGTTCAAGATGGAATCCTTGCAGACGATCATCCAGATGGTCCAACCAGGAGACTGGATGGTATAGGTAGACTCGCAAGATGCTTATTTCCATGTTCCCGTGTTACCAGCGTTCCAAAGATTTTTGAGAGTGGCAATAGGCTCAACACATCTCCAGTTTCAATGCCTGCCTTTTGGCCTATGCAATTTCAGCCCTGGCACCTTCGAGTCTTTCACTTTTTGGATGACATTCTACTGCTAGCGTCCGATCAAGCCCAGCTACGGGGACCACAAGGAGATTCTTCTGAGGACTCTGAGAGAGTTTGGATGGTAAGTAAATACAGAGAGCCTCCTAACCCCTACTCGGGTGATGATTTACCTGGGTGCTCTATTCAGCACCAAGGCTGGTACAGTGCGCCTCCCTCCCCAGAAGGTGAAGGCGATTGTTCAGAAGATGGTCCACGTCAGATCTCTCTCCCACCTGTCAGCCTCAAATTGCTTGAGTTTAATCGGGACCATGGCGGCTTGCCTTCCAATGTTACCTTGGGCTCATTGGCATCTGAGGACTTTTCAATGGGGCTTTTTGACGCAGTGGAGGAAGAAGTCCCTATGTCAGAGAATATCAATTTCAGCTTCTATGAAGAGAAGTCTCCTCTGGGGGGTCAAAGGAAGACCTCATTTCAGACAGCAACGAGTGGGCAGTGCACCCATCAGAGTTCAGTTGGATCATGAGTCTGCAGAAGCCACCAGAAATAGATCTCTTTGCTTCTCCAATGAATGCGAAGCTGCCGAGATTTCCATCCCGTCTGCCTCATCCCCGTGCAGAAGCAGTAGATGCCCTCTCGAGTCCGTGGCGATGCGAGACCGCATATGCGTTTCCCCCCAGACCCTTGATCGCAAAGTTTTTAATCAGATTATCAATGGAGCCAGTCAGAGTGATAGCTATTCTGCCGTACTGGCCGAAGAGGCCGTGGTTCTCTTGGGCAGTAAACCTCAGCGTATGCCCCGCCGTTCAAGATCCCAGTGTTCCCGCAGCTTCTCTCACAGGGGAAATTGGTGCACCCAGCTCCTCACAAACTGAATCTACATCTTTGGATCTTGAGCGGCAGAATTTCCAGTCATTAGGATTCTCAGTGGGGGTGATTTCTACTCTCCTAAAGGCTAGGAAACCTTCCACGAACTTTATCTATTCTAAAATATGGAATACATTTAAAACATTTGCAGAAAGTAAGCAGTGGGACCCCACCACTCCATCCACCTCAGTAGTTTTGGAGTTTCTGCAGAATGGTTTAGATCTGCGGCTCAGTTTAACCAGTAGAGACCCGCACTATAGCCAAATGACGGCTACAGCGTGGACCTCCTTTGCTGGGACGACGTCTATTGACGTCGTCCCCTGCACGAGCAGCCTGAGGGGCGCACGCGGCGCGCTCTGTGATCGGCGAGTCTACAAGACTCGCCTGATCACGGATCCGAGCAAGGGGTCGATCCCGACCCCTTACCACGTGATCAGCTGTCAGCCAATGACAGCTGATCATGTGATACAACGGAGCCGGTAATCGGCTATTTTTCTTCCTCGCGCTGACAGCGCGAAGAGAAAAAAAAAAGAGCCGATCACCGGTGGCCATGATCGGGACATTAGTCCCGAACACGGCCAGCTTACCAGTACCCACCTGCCCCCTGCCAGTGCCACCTCTAATAAAAAAGGGGCCCTCCATCAGTGCCACCCAGCAGTGCCCATAGTGCCACCCAGCAGTGCCCACAGTGCCACACATCAGTACCCACCGTGCCACACATCAGTGCCCACAATCTGCCTCAACAACGGTGCTGCACCCCAGTGCCACATATCCGTGCCCATCAGTGTCATCTACCAGTGCCCATCAGTGCTGCACATCAGTGCCCAGCAATGCCACGTATCAGTGCCACCTATCAGTGCCCATCAGTCCCATCTATCAGTGGTACCTATTAGTGCCAACCATCCGTGCCATCTTATCTGTGCCCATCTTTGCCCATCAGTGCCGCCTTATCTGTGCCCCTCAGTACTGCCTTATCTGTGCCTATCGGTGCCACTTTATCTGTGCCTATCGGTGCCACTTTATCTGTGCCTATCGGTGCCACTTTATCTGTGCCTATCGGTGCCACTTTATCTGTGCCTATCGGTGCCACTTTATCTGTGCCTATCGGTGCCACTTTATCTGTGCCTATCGGTGCCACTTTATCTGTGCCTATCGGTGCCACTTTATCTGTGCCTATCGGTGCCACTTTATCTGTGCCTATTAGTGTCGCCTTAACTATGCCTATCAGTCCCACCAGTGCCGCCTCATCAGTGCACTTCAATGAAGGAGTAAAATGACCTGTTTGCAAAATTTTATAACACTATTAAACATGATTTTTTTATTTTTTTGCATCTTTTTTTGTTTGTTTAGCAAAAAATAAAACTCCCAGCTGTAATTAAATACCACCAAAAGAAAGCTCTATTTGTGGGAAAAAAATTATAAAAATTCCATTTGGGTACGGTGTTGTATGACCGCGCAATTGTCATTCAAAGTGCATCAGCGCTGAAAGCTGAAAATTGGTCTGGGCAGGAGGGGGGTTTAAAGCGGGAGTCCGCCGGGACTCCGCGTTTTATTTTTTTTTGTTAAAAGCCAGCAGCTACAAATACTGCAGCTGCTGACTTTTAAAATAAGGACACTTACCTGCCCAGCGCGCCCGCGATGTCGGCACTCGAAGCCGATCTCTAGATCGTCTTGTCGGGTGCTGCCGCCGCCATCTTGGGTATGGGAATCAGGAAATGGAGCCTTTCGGCTTCATTTCCCGGTTCCCTACTGCGCATGCGCGAATCGCGCTGCGCAATAAGGATGGTCCCCGCTGCCTCTGGGATCTGTGTGTTTCCCAGCAGGCAGCGGGGCACTTGCGGAAAGGGGCGGGCACTTGCGGAAAGGGGCGTAACCTACGCCCCTTTCTGCAGAGAGCTATCCCGGAAGTGGGTGCAGAATACCTGTACTGTACAGGTATCTGCACCCCCCTCCCCCCCGAAAGGTGCCAATTGTGGCGCCGGAGGGGGGGAGGGTTCCGATGAGCGGAGGTCCACTTTAGGGTGGACCTCCGCTTTAAGTGCCCAGTAAGCAAGTGGTTAAAGTGGTGCTCAGGCCAAAATTACACTTTTTAAATAAAAATACCCCTATAATACACAAGCTTAATGTATTCAGTAAAGTTGGTCTGTAAACTAAGGTCCGTTTTGTTAAGGTTGAATATATTTTTATTGTGTGCCAGACAGGAAAAAATAACAGATTTGTAAACAGGCAATTGCATCATATACGTCGCCTTGACATCAAATAAGGCACAGCATTATAAACAGGATGAAGAAAAAAAAAGGGGGGGGGGAAGCAGAAGAAGCGGGTACATCAGGGAAAAGGAGAGAAGGGGCAAGGGGGGAGGCATAGAAAGCCATTAAGAGTAGAAAGAGAGAAGAGTAGGGTGGGGAAGAACAGGGGGCAGCACAGCATCCGCATTAATAGAAACAAACATGTACAAATTACGCATTATTGTTATGCACTCACTTCACATCAGAAATGTTTAGCACAAAAGTTAGCGGTAATCAGTTAAGGTTTGGCCGCTAGGCCACCGATGGTCAAAATAACGACACCCTCCTCCATCCGATCACGGCAGGCAGCCTGCTCATGAGAATGTAAGGTTGTTTAGGAATAATTCCGTCTGCGAGTGGTGTCGCCAGATGGACCACAACATGGTAAACCTTTCATAAGCGTCATCCGCCTTCGCCAATTCCTCCATGAGCATAGTGTCATTAAGGATATCCACCCACGCTGAAACAGGGGGGGTGGAGTCCTTTTTCCAGTATAGGGAGATGGCATGATGAGCCGCTGAGAGAGAAAAAAGTTCAGGAGACTGCGTTTCTGCGACCGTATCGACCCAGGGAGAATGGATAAAAGTGCAGACAGAGGCGATGGAGGCAAAGAGGTCTGATACATGTCATTATAAATCGCAAAAATCTTACCCCAAAAAGGGCGTATTCTATCACACTCCCACCAAATATGAACGTATGATCCCTGTGCTCCGTGACAGCGCCAACATCAGTGGTTGACGGAAACATCCTGTGTACTGAGACCGGGACCCTGTACCACCTCGAAAGTAGTTTATAATTCTTCTCCTGTGTAAATCCTGACCTGGAGGATTGATGCGTATGGGTAAAGGAGGTAGACCACTGTGCGGGGGAGATCTCTAAGTGCAGGTCTCTGGACCAGTTGTCTGTGAATGCAGGGAGAGTAGCATACAATCGGGTTTGGACATCTTTATAGATGAACGATAGGGTATGTCTTGGGGTTTGAGCCAGACTGCAGAGATCCTCAAATGGTGTGAGCGGTCTATGTGTATTACCGGAGAGATGGAGATCTCTGCAAATCTGGGTCAGCGAGATAGTAGTGAGCCAGTCAGTCTTTACATTGGACTGGGGATGTGGAGGGGGGCGGAACTGACCAGTAGTAGGATGAACAAATTGATTGGCTGTGGGCCAATGTTCACGGGTATAGTTCCCACAATGTTGCTTAGCAGCAAGGGCTGGGAGGACCGGATTGTCGAATAGGGGTGTTAACGGACCAGGATCTGTGGACAGAGCATAAGTGACAGCCTTAACATACCACAATGTGAGAGCCGCCCTTGTCAGAGGGGAGATCCCCTGCATCATCCGGAACCCGGCATGATGCCCCCACATTAGGGCCCGTAGGTCCACCGGGACCATGTCTTGTTCAATTAAGGTGGAGGGTTTAATGCGAGGTCTCGGGAACCAGTCCAAGAGTCGGGATAGTATCGCGGATGTGTGGTACAGTCGGAAATCAGGGAGGCCTGCTCCCCCTCTGAGTTTGGGGGCATTTAAAACCTTATGTTTAAGTCTAGAGGGGTGGTGTTGCCACACAAACCTGCCCACTATGGCTCGCAAAGCTAAAAAAAAAGGAAGTCGGTAGAAGGATGGGAAGAGTCTGGAACAGATATAACGCCCTCGGAAGGACATCCATTTTAATGACACTCATCCTCCCCCACCATGATAGCTTGAGAGTGTGCCAATTCTCAAGAGAGCGCTTAATGGAAGTCAACAAAGGGCTAAAGTTGAGAGCGTACACGTCATGAAAGTTAGCAGGGATTTCCGTACCGAGATATTTGATCGACCGAGATTGCCACTTAAAGGAGAAGCGTTGCTGAACAAATTTTAGGTCAGCCGGTGGTAAAGATACATTTAAAGCTTCCGTTTTGTGCAGATTCAGTTTGAAATTACTATAAGCTCCAAACCGATCAAGCTCCTCGAGTATGGCAGGGAGGCTAAGACGGGGTCGAGTAACATACAATAGTAAATCATCTGCGTAGAGAGATAGCTTACGGGGAGCCGAAGGGGTGTCGATCCCATGAATAGAATGATTATTTCTGATGGCTTGAGCCAAATGTTCGACAGTAATCGCAAACAAAAGAGGCGATAGGGGGCACCCCTGTCTGGTGCCGTTCCGGATCCCAAAAGCCTCCGACGTTTCCCCGTTAGCCAGGACCCTGGCAGATGGATTCTTGTAAAGAGCCATAATTTTGGCGAGCATTCGTGGACCCAAACCTATTTGCTGCAGGGAGGCCTGGAGAAACATCCAGTTCACCCGATCGAACGCCTTTTCGGCATCGCAAGGTCCGTTTTGTTAGGTTTTTACAGCATTTTGAAAGTTTATAAACTAGCAGCAGACTGTGGCCATCTTAGGTGTGGGCATCTGAAGCCAGACTGTATTTCTTCCTGGATTTCAGCCTTGCAGATCTCGCACATGCTCAATGCTGCACAAGCAGTGAAATAAGTTTCAGGTCAGGTTTCCATGGCAACGGCAGTGTTAGAGGAAGTTGCCACCCATATCTATGCAAACCCCTCCTCCCTCCAGGAACCAGTAAATATACTGCATGTACAAGAAATATTATTCAAGAAACACACACACACTATATATATATATATATATATATCGTGTTCTGTACATATACACACACACACACACACATATCTAGCCATGCTGTTGGAGTGGGACATGGCAGGTTGGGAGAGCGAGTCTGCTGTAATAGCTATGCCCGCAAAGCGCAAGCCTAACTCGACCGTAATTAAGGATGGGGGGGGGGGGGAGAAGCAGAGGAAGGGCAAAAAGCACATTGTCCTGATGTGGGGTGCGGTTTGCTACGTACACCATTTTGTCAATGGCGGTAAGGGGAGGACGCTGGACAAAGGAAACGCATCAGCCTCAAACATCCACCTCCAGAGTATACGCGCACGCACGCACACCTTAAAAAAGCATGGCCGGAAGCTCCTTTCCATTGATTTGAGGAGCAGCAGTAATAATAAATTGGTGTTCCCGAAAGGCCGCAAAGCCCACTCATTTTCAGGGGGGAGATGCACATGAAACCCGATGACCGCTCAAGATGGGCAGATGGGGAAAAGAGGGAGGGCACAGGCGCAAACAGCCATTGGCCAGAGGGAGAAGGGGAGCCTTGCAGAGAGCAGAACAACCCGGGGAGTACACGCAAGCAGCCAAGGGGGAGCAATATACATACCGATACGACGGAGGTAGCGGGTGCAATTAAGGAGAAAGATTCTCCCTCACCACGACACAAGGGCTCTGTCGGCCGGGCAAACGCAGTGACAAGGAAGATAAATGGCCTGGTCCCTTGCATCCTCGCTAGACATTTTAACACGCCGGACTCACCGGTATAGGATGGGGCTATCGCAACATACCCGGCGCACAGCTAAAAGACTACGTGGGCTCGATGGCCGGTCTGGGGTGACCACAGGATGTACATCATCCATCCAGGCTGTTGCCCAGCTGTCGATTGAAAATCTCTGCAGGCAAAAATCCCAGGAAAGAGATGAAAAGAGAGAGAAAAATAAATCAAGCTTTGGCACCAAAGGTTCCACAACCAGCAGGGTAGTGGAACTGAGTTGCCTGCGGCAGAGAGGCGGTTTGCTACCGGCTAGGACTGCCCATAGGTGGCGCTGTGTTCTTTTTAGTGTGTGCGTGCGTGCGTGCGTGCGTGCGTGCGCACGCCCGCGCCTAGTGTCCCCCTCTCAAAAGTGGTGCTGTAACCCTACGGTCCAGAAGAGCAGTGCTTGTCCATAAAAGGCAGAGGAAGTTACCTTAAGCTAACCTACTTGAACTAAATCACATAGATTGGATACTCACAGCTGTCTTGCGTGCACGTTGCTGTGTATGGACCACAACCCCTTTCACCTTCTCTGGAAAATTCACAAAACTACCAACAGCTTGTATGCAGTCCTTGGTTATCCTACTAACGTCTTTAACTTGCCTGAAAGAAAAAGAAAAAAAAAAGAAAAAAAATACAAAAAAGGAGTTACGACACGCCAAGTATCACGTTACCTCAATGTAAGTTAAATAGATGTCACGGTCTAATTTTAAGCCCATTCTGCTCGTGTGGCTGTATAGTACGATGTAAATAAGTCAAGACATTAGTATGTGTTACCAAAAGGCAAAGTGAAAAGAAAGTAGTAGCAGTAGTAAAATAAACCCAAGTGCTGCATTCATAGTAACCCCCGGCATTGATAAATAGCGCCTCGGATTGGCGTCTCAAGGTCTGGCATCGGGCTCAGAACTTAGGAGCTATGGCAGTAGAGAGGCTCCCACCGACCACCTAGGGAAGTACAGAAGCCGGAAGGTGACGTGGGCTCATGCTAGGTGAAGAGCCTACGTGCCAACCGGTGTTAAACCAGAGCTCCTGGCGGTAGTTGCTGGGTTTTGCTGCAGGTAAGCACCAGGTCACAGCCCTCGGGGATGCCATGCACAGAGAGGAGAGCAAGCAGGGGTCCGGAAGCAGATCTAGCAGGTAGGGATCGAGCAGATGCTCGGTCTGCAAAATGAACCAAAGGTCAGTCATAAGTGGTTGGGATAAAGCAGAAGCATAGTCAAGAAACAAGTCAAGGTTAAGTAATGGGTGGTAGGTAGCAAAGCTACAGGAGGCACGGGGGGGGGGGGGGGGGGGAGTAAAAATAGCGAGGTATGGCATGCGGACGATGGCAAGTGCTGAGACACGGCAGAAATAGGAAGTTCACGAGAGGGGGAATGGGTTCAATAGAAACACGGTTCACGGCGAGATCGTTCAAGAGAGCACTCTGGTATACTCAGGGCAGGGGCAAAAGACAATGCCGATGGGCCATGGACAACAGACATCGCCAAAAACACTGCACGGGTGGCAGGTTCAGACCTGGATCCTGACAGCACGCCCTCTGCAGCACAGGGGAACGGGAGGCAGGCAGCACCGGGGGGGTGGAGAGCAACGGGGGGGCAACGAGGAGCACGGGGGGGGGCAACGAGGAGCACGGGGGGGGGGGGCAACGAGGAGCACGGGGGGGGGGGGCAACGAGGAGCACGGGGGGGGGGGGCAAAGAGGAGCACGGGGGGGGGCAAAGAGGAGCACGGGGGGGGCAAAGAGGAGCACGGGGGGGGGCAAAGAGGAGCACGGGGGGGGGGGGCAAAGAGGAGCACGGGGGGGGGCAGCGGGGGGCACTAGGGGGCAGAAACTAGCACAAGGGGGGGGGGGGGGCTGGAGAGCAACAGGGGGGGGGCTGGAGAGCAACAGGGGGGGGGGCTGGGGAGCGCACGGGGGGGGCAGCGAGGAGCACGGGAGGCAGCGAGGAGCACAAGGGGGGCAGGAGAGCACGGGGGGGAGGGGCAGCAAGGAGCACGGGGGGGCAGCAAGGAGCACGGGGGGCAGGAGAGCACGGGGGGCAGGAGAGCAAGGGGGGCAGGAGAGCAAGGGGGGCAGGAGAGCAAGGGGGGCAGGAGAGCAAGGGGGGAGGGGCAGCGAGGAGCACGGGGGGGCAACGAGGAGCACGGGGGGGGGGGGGTAACGAGGAGCACGGGGGGGCAACGAGGAGCAGGGGGGGGGGCAAAGAGGAGCACGGGGGGGGGGCAAAGAGGAGCACGGGGGGGGGGGGCAAAGAGGAGCACGGGGGGGGGCAAAGAGGAGCACGGGGGGGGGCAAAGAGGAGCACGGGGGGGGGCAAAGAGGAGCACGGGGGGGGGCAGCGGGGGGCACTAGGGGGCAGAAACTAGCACAGGGGGGGGGGGCTGGAGAGCAACAGGGGGGGGGCTGGAGAGCAACAGGGGGGGGGCTGGAGAGCAACGGGGGGGAAAGGGGAGCGCACGGGGGGGGCAGCGAGGAGCACGGGAGGCAGCGAGGAGCACAAGGGGGGCAGGAGAGCACGGGGGGGAGGGGCAGCAAGGAGCACGGGGGGGCAGCAAGGAGCACGGGGGGCAGGAGAGCAAGGGGGGCAGGAGAGCAAGGGGGCAGGAGAGCAAGGGGGCAGGAGAGCAAGGGGGGAGGGGCAGCGAGGAGCACGGGGGGGCAACGAGGAGCACGGGGGGGGGCAACGAGGAGCACGGGGGGGGGGCAACGAGGAGCACGGGGGGGGGCAACGAGGAGCACGGGGGGGGGCAACGAGGAGCACGGGGGGGGGGCAACGAGGAGCACGGGGGGGGGGGCAACGAGGAGCACGGGGGGGGGGGGCAACGAGGAGCACGGGGGGGGGGGGCAACGAGGAGCACGGGGGGGGGGGGGGCAACGAGGAGCACGGGGGGGGGGGCAACGAGCAGCACGGGGGGGGGGGGCAACGAGGAGCACGGGGGGGGGGCAACGAGGAGCACGGGGGGGCACGGGGCGGCAGCGGGGGGCACTAGGGGGCAGAAAGTAGCACAAGGGGGGGCTGGAGAGCACAAGGGGGGGGGCTGGAGAGCACAGGGGGGGGCTGGAGAGCACAAGGGGGGGGGGGCTGGAGAGCACAAGGGGGGGGGGGCTGGAGAGCACAGGGGGGGGGGGCTGGAGAGCAACAGGGGGGGGGCTGGAGAGCAAGGGGGGGGATGGGGAGCGCACGGGGAGGCAGCGAGGAGCACGAGGGGCAGCAAGGAGCACGGGGGGGGGGCAGCAAGGAGCACGGGGGGGGGGCAGCAAGGAGCACGGGGGGGGGGCAGCAAGGAGCACGGGGGGGGGGGCAGCAAGGAGCACGGGGGGGGCAGCAAGGAGCACGGGGGGGGGGGGCAAAGAGGAGCACGGGGGGGGGGCAAAGAGGAGCACGGGGGGGGGGGGCAAAGAGGAGCACGGGGGGGGCAAAGAGGAGCACGGGGGGGGGCAGCGGGGGGCACTAGGGGGCAGAAACTAGCACAAGGGGGGGGGGGCTGGAGAGCAACAGGGGGGGGGCTGGAGAGCAACAGGGGGGGGGCTGGAGAGCAACAGGGGGGAAAGGGGAGCGCACGGGGGGGGCAGCGAGGAGCACGGGAGGCAGCGAGGAGCACAAGGGGGGCAGGAGAGCACGGGGGGGAGGGGCAGCAAGGAGCACGGGGGGGCAGCAAGGAGCACGGGGGGCAGGAGAGCAAGGGGGCAGGAGAGCAAGGGGGGAGGGGCAGCGAGGAGCACGGGGGGGCAACGAGGAGCACGGGGGGGGGGGCAACGAGGAGCACGGGGGGGGGGGGGGGGGGGGCAACGAGGAGCACGGGGGGGGGGGCAACGAGGAGCACGGGGGGGGGGGCAACGAGGAGCACGGGGGGGGGGGCAACGAGGAGCACGGGGGGGGGGGCAACGAGGAGCACGGGGGGGGGGCAACGAGGAGCACGGGGGGGGGGCAACGAGGAGCACGGGGGGGGGGGGCAACGAGGAGCACGGGGGGGGGGGGCAACGAGGAGCACGGGGGGGGGGGCAACGAGGAGCACGGGGGGGGGGGGCAACGAGGAGCACGGGGGGGGGGGGCAACGAGGAGCACGGGGGGGGGCAACGAGGAGCACGGGGGGGGGGGGCAACGAGGAGCACGGGGGGGGGCAACGAGGAGCACGGGGGGGCACGGGGCGGCAGCGGGGGGCACTAGGGGGCAGAAAGTAGCACAAGGGGGGGCTGGAGAGCACAAGGGGGGGGGCTGGAGAGCACAGGGGGGGGCTGGAGAGCACAAGGGGGGGGGGGCTGGAGAGCACAAGGGGGGGGGGGGCTGGAGAGCACAAGGGGGGGGGCTGGAGAGCACAGGGGGGGGGGGCTGGAGAGCAACAGGGGGGGGGGGCTGGAGAGCAACAGGGGGGGGGCTGGAGAGCAAGGGGGGGGATGGGGAGCGCACGGGGGGGGGCAACGAGGAGCACGGGGGGGGGGGGCAACGAGGAGCACGGGGGGGGGGGGGGCAACGAGGAGCACGGGGGGGGGGGGGGGGCAACGAGGAGCACGGGGGGGGGGGGGGGGGGCAACGAGGAGCACGGGGGGGGGGGGGGCAACGAGGAGCACGGGGGGGGGCAACGAGGAGCACGGGGGGGCACGGGGCGGCAGCGGGGGGCACTAGGGGGCAGAAAGTAGCACAAGGGGGGGCTGGAGAGCACAAGGGGGGGGGCTGGAGAGCACAGGGGGGGGCTGGAGAGCACAAGGGGGGGGGGCTGGAGAGCACAAGGGGGGGGGGGCTGGAGAGCACAAGGGGGGGGGGCTGGAGAGCACAAGGGGGGGGGGCTGGAGAGCACAAGGGGGGGGGGCTGGAGAGCACAGGGGGGGGGGGCTGGAGAGCAACAGGGGGGGGGGGCTGGAGAGCAACAGGGGGGGGGGGGCTGGAGAGCAACAGGGGGGGGGCTGGAGAGCAAGGGGGGGGATGGGGAGCGCACGGGGAGGCAGCGAGGAGCACGAGGGGCAGCAAGGAGCACGGGGGGGGCAGCAAGGAGCACGGGGGGGGGGGCAGCAAGGAGCACGGGGGGGGGGCAGCAAGGAGCACGGGGGGGGGGCAGCAAGGAGCACGGGGGGGGGGGCAGCAAGGAGCACGGGGGGGCAGCAAGGAGCACGGGGGGGGGGCAGCAAGGAGCACGGGGGGGGCAGCAAGGAGCACGGGGGGCAGGAGAGCAAGGAGCACGGGGGGCAGGAGAGCAAGGAGCACGGGGGGGCAGCAAGGAGCACGGGGGGGCAGCAAGGAGCACGGGGGGGCAGCAAGGAGCACGGGGGGGCAACGAGGAGCACGGGGTGGGGGGCAACGAGGAGCACGGGGTGGGGGGCACTAGGGGGCAGAAAGTAGCACAAGGGGGGGGGGCTCGAGAGCACAAGGGGGGGCTGGAGAGCAACGGGGGGGATGGGGAGCGCACGGGGGGGGGCAGCGAGGAGCTCGAGGGGCAGCGAGGAGCACGGGGGGGGGGCAGCGAGGAGCACGGGGGGGGGCAACGAGGAGCACGGGGGGGGGCAACGAGGAGCACGGGGGGGGGGGCAACGAGGAGCACGGGGGGGGGGGCAACGAGGAGCACGGGGGGGGGCAACGAGGAGCACGGGGGGGGGGGCAACGAGGAGCACGGGGGGGGGCAACGAGGAGCACGGGGGGGGGGGCAACGAGGAGCACGGGGGGGGGCAACGAGGAGCACGGGGGGGGGCAACGAGGAGCACGGGGGGGCACGGGGCGGCAGCAGGGGGCACTAGGGGGCAGAAAGTAGCACAAGGGGGGGGCTGGAGAGCACAAGGGGGGGGGCTGGAGAGCACAGGGGGGGGCTGGAGAGCACAAGGGGGGGGGGGCTGGAGAGCACAAGGGGGGGGGGCTGGAGAGCACAAGGGGGGGGGGCTGGAGAGCACAAGGGGGGGGGCTGGAGAGCACAGGGGGGGGGGGCTGGAGAGCACAGGGGGGGGGGCTGGAGAGCAACAGGGGGGGGGGGCTGGAGAGCAACAGGGGGGGGGGGCTGGAGAGCAACAGGGGGGGGGCTGGAGAGCAAGGGGGGGGATGGGGAGCGCACGGGGAGGCAGCGAGGAGCACGAGGGGCAGCAAGGAGCACGGGGGGGGCAGCAAGGAGCACGGGGGGGGGGCAGCAAGGAGCACGGGGGGGGGCAGCAAGGAGCACGGGGGGGGGGCAGCAAGGAGCACGGGGGGGGGGGGGGCAGCAAGGAGCACGGGGGGGCAGCAAGGAGCACGGGGGGGGGGGGCAGCAAGGAGCACGGGGGGGGCAGCAAGGAGCACGGGGGGCAGGAGAGCAAGGAGCACGGGGGGCAGGAGAGCAAGGAGCACGGGGGGCAGGAGAGCAAGGAGCACGGGGGGGCAGCAAGGAGCACGGGGGGGCAGCAAGGAGCACGGGGGGGCAGCAAGGAGCACGGGGGGGCAACGAGGAGCACGGGGTGGGGGGCACTAGGGGGCAGAAAGTAGCACAAGGGGGGGGGGCTCGAGAGCACAAGGGGGGGCTGGAGAGCAACGGGGGGGATGGGGAGCGCACGGGGGGGGCAGCGAGGAGCTCGAGGGGCAGCGAGGAGCACGGGGGGGGGGCAGCGAGGAGCACGGGGGGGGGGCAGCGAGGAGCACGGGGGGGGGCAACGAGGAGCACGGGGGGGGGGGCAACGAGGAGCACGGGGGGGGGGGCAACGAGGAGCACGGGGGGGGGCAACGAGGAGCACGGGGGGGGGGGGCAACGAGGAGCACGGGGGGGGGGCAACGAGGAGCACGGGGGGGGGGCAACGAGGAGCACGGGGGGGGCAACGAGGAGCACGGGGGGGGGGGCAACGAGGAGCACGGGGGGGCACGGGGCGGCAGCAGGGGGCACTAGGGGGCAGAAAGTAGCACAAGGGGGGGGCTGGAGAGCACAAGGGGGGGGGGCATGGGGCGGCAGCGGGGGGCACTAGGGGGCAGAAAGTAGCACAAGGGGGGGGGCTGGAGAGCACAAGGGGGGAGGGGGGCTGGAGAGCACAAGGGGGGGGGGGGGGGCTGGAGAGCACAAGGGGGGGGGGCTGGAGAGCAACGGGGGGGGGGCTGGAGAGCAACGGGGGGGGGGATGGGGAGCGCACGGGGGGGCAGCGGGGAGCACGGGGGGGGGGCAGCAAGGAGCACGGGGGGGGCAGCAAGGAGCACGGGGGGGGGGCAGCAAGGAGCACGGGGGGGGGGGGGCAGCAAGGAGCACGGGGGGGGGGCAGCAAGGAGCACGGGGGGGGGCAGCAAGGAGCACGGGGGGGGGCAGCAAGGAGCACGGGGGGGGGCAGCAAGGAGCACGGGGGGGGGGCAGCAAGGAGCACGGGGGGGGGGCAGCAAGGAGAACGGGGGGGAGCAAGGAGCACGGGGTGGGGGGTAGCAAGGAGCACAAGGGGGGGGCAGCAAGGAGCACAAGGGGGGGGCAGCAAGGAGCACAAGGGGGGGGCAGCAAGGAGCACAAGGGGGGGGCAGCAAGGAGCACAAGGGGGGGGCAGCAAGGAGCACAAGGGGGGGCAGCAAGGAGCACAAGGGGGGGCAGCAAGGAGCACAAGGGGGGGCTGGAGAACACAGGGAGGCAGCAAGGAGCACTGGGGGGGGGGGGGGGAGGAGAGCACTGGGGGGCTGTATAGCCCAGGGGGAGGTGGAGAGCACTGGGTGAAAGGCTGAGGGTACAGGGGGTAGCGGTAAGAATGGGGCTGGTGAAAAAGCCAAGGGGAAGGTGGAGACCACTGGGGAGAGGGTTAAGCATGAGGGGAGGTGGACAGCACTGGGGGCTAGAGCACCAAGTGAAAGGCAGAGGGCACAGGGGGTGACAGAGAGTACTGGGGGCAGTGGTGAGAATGGAGGAGGTGGAAAGGACTGGGGGAGATGCCAAAAGGCGCAGAGGGAGGTGGAGAACACTGGGGGGGCGGCACAGGGGGAGGTGAAAAGTACTTGGATGAGGTGGAGAGAACTGGGAGGGGGCTGGAGAGCACTGGGGAGAGGCAGAGGGCACAGTGGCAGCAAAGAGCACATGGGGGAGGTGGATAGCCCTGGGGGAGAGGCAGAGAGCACAGGGGTCTCCGGTGAAGCTCTAGGCGTGTGTGAGCTTGCACCTGTTCGGCGCCAGGCTGGCTGTCCTGGGAACATATCCACTGCCCGCCACCAATCCCACAATGTGTGCTGCTCAGCGCTCCACTGTCACTTCTCCTCACACAGGAATATCTCACAACACTTGTCTAGGACTCCTGTCAGGTAGGTGGGTTAGTGTATGGGTCAGGTAAGTGGGTCAGTGTGTATGGGTCAGGTAGGTCAGTGTAATGGTTAGGTATGTCACATATTATAAGGGCAGGGCAAACAGGATGAATTAGGGGGGTGGCGGCAAAATTAGGTTTTGTCTAGGCCATCAACATTTCTTGCACAGGCCCTGCAGGTTGGCGATACAGTAAACCCGCTTTCCTGAACCACCGAGAGTTTCATCCGCAGCAGTCAGCCGTAGGGTCCCCTACCTTACTGCTACACGACTGAGCCAAAGATGTGCATCTGTCACCTGGTCTCAGGTGACCTGACACCACAGCAGTAAACTACTTCCAATGGCGGGGGGGGGGGGGGCACTCAAGACAAGCACAAAGAGTTGCTAGGGGTGCAGAAGGCAGTAAACCATACCTATAGCTCCCCAGAATGAGCTTAAACCCACGCCCACCCAAGTGATCAGAAGGATCGTGTTCGGGAGATCAGAAAGGGAAACGAGTAGACCCAGACACAAGGAGCTCGACTGTTACCTAACCTTACCCTAGAGATAGAAGCAGAGCCAAAAGCAAAGACCCGTAAACATAAGGAGGACTTAAGCAATGCTGGTCCTAGAGTAACCCCTGCTCTCAAAAGCAGGGTGGCATCAAACCCAAAATGGAGACAAAGACCCTCAGTATGCACTGCCCAGAAACTGGGCACACGTACAACCCAGGAGGGAGGGAGACAACTTAAGAAAACGCTGACCCACCACAGCAATGTGACCGCCTCAAGCCCACGCGTAGCCCGCCAAAACGGCAAGTTGGGGAACCAAGGAGAGAAGGGAAGGGGTTAGCATGGCCACTGACCAAACAGATGCTCCTCTCCATCAAATGGGGAGTGGGAGCAGCAATTGCAAAACGGTAAAGAGGCGATTCAGCAGACACAGAAATTACCCAAGCCCAGTGACACTCAGGGGGGCACCCCGGCCGAGCCACTGCTAGCCGTGTTGATTTAAACATGGATCAGTAGCCTGAACCCGCCCCCTTTCTCTACTCATTGGGTGACTGGCTTTGATTGAGCCAATGGCATCATGCTGCTGTCTCAGAAAATGAGGAGGGACGTACCGGGCAGCCAAGACACTCCTGCAACATCCCTGGATATAGATGGGCTCGTGCAAGTATTAGACTTTTTATCTTAATGCATTGATATGAAAAAAAAAAAAAAAAAAAAAATGACGAGGAAGGCATCGGCTGAAATGCATTGGCATTTTTTGTATGCGGCTATTGCTGGTGTGCAGCAATAAAGTCCATTGTTGAAGAAGCCATCGAGTTGCCGACTCACGTCTGTTATGCACATGTAGACACTGGCCGGTAAGGGGAGAATGCTGGGTGAAGGAAAAGAGCCAGCGTCACATCCTTCCGCCACGACACGTCGGAACATGCAAAACTTGGGTGGAAGCTATGCAATGCGAGGGCGTTTACTAACATTGACATGGCAGGCGCTGCTACCCACCAAAGTAGGTCGCACGGCCACAGCCTAAACGTTTGCCGAGCCCACCTGTGAGGGTCCAGACGCAGTACGCTGGCCATGGAAAGGTACCCCAGAGTATACCCCTGCCAATGCAAGCAGAGTGTCAGTAAAGCCAAATGTAGCCAAAGAACCTCAGTATGCTCCAACCAGCCGCTGGGTACACGTCAAACCTGGAAGGAGGGAGGGAGACCGCCCATGAAATACCGGAGCCCCCGCCGGCAATGTCACCGCTGCTGCCTACACAGAGGCCACCAAACAGCCAGTCCGGAACCAAGGAGGGAAAGAAAGGGGTTAAGACATGGTCACCGACCAGCCAGACGCTTCTCTCCATCGACTGGGGGGCAGGGTGGCAATAGTAAAAACAGGGAGTAGGTGACTGAGCAGACGCCAAACCGCCCCAATCCTACCGACGCTCAGGGAGAGGGGTGATATACATGGAGACTGAGTTACAATCAACTGGCACAAGAGGAGAGAGGGTGTGGATGCAGATGGCCATTGACTGGAGGGTGGAAAGGAACTCGCGGAGCCCACCACCACAGGGAGTAAACACAGCAAGGGGGAGGAATATAGATACCAGTACACCTGAGGTAGCAGGACGACGCTCTGTCAGCCAGTCAAAACCTCTGTTGCAAAGAAGATAGCTGCACGGTCCTATGCATCACCGTGAGACATTTAAGTCACTGGTCCATCATCCAAGCCTGTCGCCTCGGCCTGCCCGATTATCGAAAATATTGGCAGGGAAAACTCCCAGGAGAGAGATGAATGGGGGAAAAATAAAAAAATAAAATAAAAAAAAGCTTTGCCACCAGAGGTCCCAGCAGGGAAATAGTTCCTTACTCTTACACTACGAAAAACAGTTGCCGATGGCAGAGAGGTGGTTTACGACCCGCTAGGACTGCCCATAGGCGGCGTCGTGTTTGTTTTTCTGCCCAGTGTCCTACTCACAAAAAGGTAGCGCTGTAACCCTATGATCAAGAAGAGCAGCATTTGTCGATGAAAGGCAAGTTACCTTGAGTTACCCCTTGAAATAAAACACATAGATCAGATACTCACACAGGTGACTTGCATGATCATCACAGTATAAGGCTAACCCCTTGGACTTGTCTGAAAAAAAATTCACAAAACTGCCTCCAGCAGACATGCGTGCAGGTCCTGGCGTCTTGCTACACCTTTAAATTGCCTGAAAGAGAAATGAAAGAAAAAAAAAAGAAAGAAAAGATGTAAACAAAAGTTACAGTACCGCCACCAACACGATACCTCAATTTAACAGGTACAATGCTCCCGGTGTTTAAAATTTAAGCCTGCTCTGCTCGTGTTGCTGTAGAATACAATGTCACATGTCAATACTCTAGTATTGATTACCCAAAAAGGCACATTGAAAAGGAAGTAGTAGTAGTAAAAAGAAGACCACGTGATGCAGTCATAGTAATCCCCAGCATTGATATCAATGGATACATTGATAGCACCCTCGTTGGTGTGTCACGGATCAGGATCGGAGGTCAGGAGGTATAGCAGTGGAGAGGCTCCCACTGACCGTTACAGAAGCCAGTCACCGTAGCGGATGGGGTGGGCTCTCCTGGGGTGTCGAGCATATGCCCAAACCGGTGCTCACCAGAGCTCCTGATGGTAGAAGCTGGGTTTTGCTGCGGGTAAGTACCGGGTCGCGGCCCTCTGGGATCGATCGCCTCACCAAGTGGAGGGCCAGCAGGGGTTCCGCAGCAGATCTATCAGCTAGGGATGGAGCAGAAGCTTGGTCAGTAAATGAGCTAAAAGTTGATCACAAGGGGTTGGAGGTTGGGATCGAGAGGAAGCAAAGTCAAGAAACAAGCCAAAGTTAAGTAACGGGCGCTAGCAAAACTACAGGCAGAAAGGGGGACTACAAAGAGCGAGGTACGAGCTGGTGAGAGCTCAATCGCCTGGCAAACAGGGAGTGCTAAAATAAGAAGTTCACGGGAAGGGCAAAGGCTCCAATAGAAACAAGGCTCATGGCGAGATCGTTCAAGGAATTGTCCTCCGGGGAGCACTCCGTTATCCTCTGGTGGCTCAGTTATCCTCTGGCGGCTGTGAGGCAAAAGACGAGGCCAAATGCAACAGAGGTGGCAGGTTCAGAGCCCGGGTCCTGACAGCACTCCCCTCCTCTGAGGACATCCCCTGGATGTTCTTAGGGTCAGGATGGTGTGGGAACATCTGGTGGAATTCTGTCGTTAGTCTGTGGGCATGAACATTCTCGACGGTTTGTCAAGAATTTTCGTCTGGCCCCATTTCCTGCCACTTCGACCAGATACTGCAAATGTTACCAACAATCTGGGAATCGAGAATTGCCTCGAGAGCCGATTCTTCCCCTTGCACCTCGACAAGTGGAAAAGGAGGGAGAATTCCACACAGAAAAAGGGTTTTTCATCAAATGTTTTCAGCAAGGATACGGGAAACACTGGGTCGAATTTCATACAGTCAGGACATTTTTAAGCGATACTAAAGTCTTATTTTGTTCTCTTTTTGTAGAACAACCCTGTTATATACTTACCTGCCCTGTGCGGTGGCTTGACAAAGAGCAGCCCGGATCCTGCTCTTTGTGGGTACCTCGATGTCGAGAAGGAATCTGGAAAAAAGGTCAGGAGTCCTCACACGTGTCCCTAAAGTAAAAAAAAAAACAAAAAAAAAAAAAAACAAACACACACCGACTTGTGTACTCATAGGGAAAGGCCGACAGGATGGGCAGATGCAGCCACGACAGGGAGAAAAGGCGATAAACCCAAGGCAGAGGCGGCTGAGCTCCAAAACGTAGGCAGAAAGGCAAGCGAGAGCAGTAAAACACTACCTCCAAATGCACACCATACCTATAGCTCACCAGAATGGGCTTAATCCCACTCTCGCCCAAGAGATAAGAGGGATGGTGTACGGGAGACCAGAAACGGAAACAAGTAGCCGTAAACACAAGGAGCTGGACTGTTAAACGAACCTTACCCTGGAGGTTGAAGCAGAGCCAACAGCCATCTGTAACCATATGGAAGGCTTAAACAATGCTGTAGGACTGAGCGGATGCCGAGCATGATGTGTACAGGGTATGCCCTCCTAGCTCCACCCACCCACACAGGGGAAGAGCGAAGGCAAGCCTACCTCTGCCACAGCACAAAGCATGGGCAAAAGGGCAGCGGCAGAAGGGAGGAAAGCCCTTCAACAAAATGATATATGTAGCCAGGCCTACGTTACACGTCTAGACATTACAAAGAAGCTCACCCAAGCTCTAAGGCGGCGTCTAAAGAACGTGTGAGCAGAGTGTCGGTGTCTGGCTATAGCGTTCACGGTAAATCCATAATAGAGACGATCCAGGAACTCCATCGCTTCTTTGTCAATAGACTTTATTGTGGCACAACAGCAATAGCAAGAAACGAGTAAGGCATCGGCTGAAACGCATTAGCATCTTTTGTGTTCTGCTATTGCGCAACAACAACGTCTATTGATGAAGAAGCCATCGAGTTGCTGGCTCGTATCTATTATACATAGCTAGACACTGGCGTGTACGGGGGAGGATGCTGGGCGAAGAGAGCCAGCTTCACCCATCTGCCTCTAGCCACGGCAAAGCAACCAGGGCAATTACTAAGGTTGGAATGGAAGGCTCTGCCACCCGCCAAAGTATGCCACAAAGCCACAGGTTAAAATTTGCCCAGAACACAGACAGGTGCTGAGCCCGCCGGTGAGAGAGAGTCCTGACACAATACGCTGGCCGTGGACAGTTGCCCTATGAAACAGGTTGCCGAGGTTTCCTGCCACGCAAGCAGAGTACCAAAATGGAGCCAAAGAACCCAAGTATGCACCCCGCAACCACTGGACACAAACACACACACACACACACACACACACACACACACACAACCCAGGAGGGAGGGATGGAGGGAGGGAGACCACCTATAAAAAAAAAAAATACATGAGATTCTCCAGCAATGTGACCTCTGCAGCACCCGCGGTGGGAACCATAGATAGAAGGGAGGAGGTTAAAAAACAGCATGGGCGACCACCAGCCAGATGCTCATACCTATTAACGGATGGAGAGGCAAGACGGAGAGGCAAGAACACAAAGAGCGAAGAGGTGTCCTATAGCAGAGACACAACAGCGCCAGACCCTCTGCCACCCAAGGGGGCACACATGGAGCCCAAGGTCCACTCAACAGGCAGAAGGGGAGAGGAAGGTAATCGTGCAAAGGTGCGAGGTCACAGATGCAGGCAGTAATTGAATGGCAGGTGGAAGGGGCATGGCAGAGCTAAACACCCCAGGGAGTACCTACAGCCTGCCAGGGGAGAAATAATCATAACCAGTCCAGCAGAGTAACACTCTGGAGGACAAATCTGCATCCCAATGAGACAGGGGTGTTAGCTACCTGGTCAAATGCATTCCCTGTGAGACATTTAACTGGCCGGCCTTACCGTTCCAGGATGGGGCCGTCGCAGCCAACCCAGCGCACAGCGAAAAAGTGTGGGCTTGCTGGCCAAGCTGGGATGGCTGCGGGATCTACATTATCCAGCCTGTTGACCAAAACTAGCAGTTGGAAGATCCACATGGGTAAAACGCTAACGAAAAATGAAAAAAGCTTTTTTTGACACAAAGGTTTCAAAAAAATAAATTACTCGGGCCTGCCCATAGACTATGCCGTGTTCTTGTTTTATTATACCTATTGTCCTACTCCTAAAGCCGGCGCGGTAATCCTACACTCAAGACGACCTGTGTCCATCACTGACAGAAAGAAAAAGTTACCCTGACCTACCTGTGTGAAACAAATCTTGTAGATGGGATACATGAAGGTGACTTTCATGATGGTCATAGTTTATGGCCCATGCCTTCACCTTAACTGAAAAACAAAACAAAAACAGTTAGATTAATCCAACGACCTGCATTTTAAAAAATCCGTCATATACCACCAGCCGACTCATATGCCGGTCACGGTTTCCTACCGATACTTTCGAGATAGCCTGGAAAACAAAAAAAAACAAGTTGAATCAAGGTACAGCGGTAGTGGTGATACTGTAGTAGTTACACTGCTCCCAGTTTCATTTTACACCTGTTCTGCTTGTGAGGTTATATAATATGATGTAACAGATCACACCAATCCTATGTGGAGGTCCTGGGTCCGTACACCTGCTGTGCACATTATAAGGGGCACCCACCAACCCTGTGATGAGTTGCTGGGTCTGCACACCCACTGAGCCCATTATAAGGGGTTCTCACCAGTCCTGTGCCGAGTTCCCAGGATTCTACACCCACCGATCCCTTTGAGTGGTTCCATTCATTCCTGTGCTGAGTTCACCGGTCTGTACACCCACTCATCCCATTAGGAGGGGTCCCACAATCCGCATGCTTAGATCTCAGGTCTGTACACCAGCTCTGCCCATTATGAGGGGTTCAAACTATCCCTCTGCGTAGTTGCCGGGTCTGCACATTATGAGGGGTTCCCACCAACCCGGTGCCGAGTTCACAGGTCTGTACACCCACTGGGCCTGTTCTGATGGGTTCCCATAATCCCTGTGCAGAGTTCCTGGGTCTGCACACCCACTCTACCCATTATGAGGGGTTTCCACCTAACCTGTGCCGAGTTCACATGTCTGTACACCAGCTCTGCCCATCATGAGGGGTTCCCACCAAATCTATGCCAATGTTTCCAGGCCTATACATTAGGAGGGGTTCCCAGGAGGCCTGTGCTGAGTTTCCAAGTTTCTACACTCACAGATCCCATTATGAGTGGTTCCCATCATTCCTGTGCTGAGTTCCCAGGTCTGTACACCTGCTGGGCCCATAATGAGGCATTCCAGCAATCCCTGTGCCGAGCTCCCAGGTCTGTACACCCACTCTGTCAATTATGAGGGGTTCCCAACAAACCTATCCCAAGTTAGCTGGTCTGTAAACCCACTGATCACGTTAAGAGGGGTTCCCAAAATCCCTGTGCAGAGTTCACGGGTCTGTACACCACCTCTGCCCATTAGGAGGGTTCCCATGAGCCCAGTGCTGAGATTCCCAGGACTGTAAACCTGCTTTGCCCATTATGAGGCATTCCAACTATCCCTGTGCTGAGATCCCAGTTCTGTACACCCACTCTGCCCATTATGGGGGGGTTCCCATGAGCCCTATGCTGAGATCCCCAGGTCTGTACAACTGCTGGGCCCATTATAAGGGGTTATCCCCAGACACGTGCTGAGTTCCCGGGTCTGTAAACCCACTCATCCCATTAGGAGGCATTCCCACCAACCACGTGCTGAGGTCCCATGTCTGTACACCTGCTGGGCCCATTATGAGGCAATGCAACAATCCCTGTGCCGAGTTCCCAGGTCTGTACACAAACTCTGCACATTAGGAAGGGTTCCCATCAGCCCTGTGCTGAGATTTCCAGGTCGGTAAACCTGTGGGGCTCAATATGAGGCATTCCAACAATCCCTGTGCTGAGATCCCAGGTCTGTAAACGACCACTTACCTTTATGAGGGGGTTCCCATGAGCCTTATGCTGAGATTCCCAGGTCTGTACACCTGCTGGGCCCATTATGAGGGGTTCCCCCCCCCCCAAACACCTGCTGAGTTCCCGGGTCTATAAACCCACTCATCCCATTATCAGGCGTTCCCACAAACTATGTGCTGAGGTCTCGGGTCAGTACACTTGCTGGGCTCAATATGAGGCATCCCAACAATCCCTGTGCCGAGTACCCAGGTCTGTACACCACCTCTGCCCTTTATGAGGAGGTTCCCATAAGCCCATTGCGGAGATTCCCAGGTCTGTAAACCTGCTGGGCCCATTATGAGAGGTTCTTTCCAAGCACGTACTGATCTCCCGGGTCTGTCAACCCACTCATCCCATTATGAGGCGTTCCCACCAACCATGTGCTGAGGTCCCAGGTCTGTACACCCACCCTGCCCATTATGATGGGTTCCCACCAGAACTGACCCAACTTCCCTGATCTGTAAACCCACTGATCCCATTATGAGGGGGTTCCCAAAATCCCTGTGCCTAGTTCCCGGGTCTGTACACCACCTCTGCCCATTAGGAAGGGTTCCCACCAGCCCTGTGCTGAGATTTCCAGGTCTGTAAACCTGTGGGGCTCAATATGAGGCATTCCAACAATCCCTGTGCTGAGATCCCAGGTCTGTAAACGACCTCTTCCCTTTATGAGGGGGTTCCCATGAGCCTTATGCTGAGATTCCCAGGTCTGTACACCTGCTGGGCCCATTATGAGGGGTTCCCCCCCCCCCAAACACCTGCTGAGTTCCCGGGTCTATAAACCCACTCATCCCATTATGAGGTGTTCCCACCAACCATGTGCTGAGGTCCCAGGTCTGTACACCCACCCTGCCCATTATGATGGGTTCCCACCAGAACTATCCCAAGTTCCCTGGTCTGTAAACCCACTGATCCCATTATGAGGGGTTCCCACAATACCTGTGCCTAGTTCCCGGGTCTGTACACCACCTCTGCCCATTATGAGGGGGTTCCCACCAGCACTGTGCTGAGATTCCCAGGTGTGTAAACCTGCTGGGCTCAATATGAGGCATTCCAACAATCCCTGTGCTGAGTTCCCAGGTTTTTAAACAACCTCTGCCCTTTATGAGGGGGTTCCCATGAGCTCTATGCTGAGATTCCCAGGTCTGTACACCTGCTGGGCCCATTATGAGGGGTTCCCCCCAAACACCTGCTGAGTTCCGGGGTCTATAAACCCACTCAACCCATTATGAGGAGTTCCCACAAACTATGTGCTGAGGTCTCAGGTCTGTACACCTGCTGGGCCCATTATGAGGCATTCCAAAAATCCCTACGCTGAGGTCCCAGGTCTGTACACCCACTCTGCCCATTATGATGGGTTCCCACCAGAAATGTCCCAAGTTACCTGGTCTGTAAACCCACTCTACCCATTATGAGAGGTTCCCAAGAAATTTGACCCAACTGCCCTGATCTGTACACCCACCGATCCCAATATGAGGTGTTCCCAAAATCCCTGTGCCGAAATCCCAGCTCTGTACACCACCTCTGCCCATTAGGAGGAGGTTTCCACCAGCCCTGTGCTGGGATTCCCAGGTCTGTAAACCTGCTGGGCCCATTATGAGAGGTTCTTCCCAAGCACCTACTAATCTCCCGGGTCTGTCAACCCACTCATCCCATTATGAGGCGTTCCCACCAACCATGTGCTGAGGTCCCAGGTCTGTACATCCACCCTGCCCGTTATGATGGGTTCCCACCAGAACTGTCCCAAGTTCCCTGGTCTGTAAACCCACTGATCCCATTATGAGGGGTTCCCACAATACCTGTGCCGAGTTCCCGGGTCTGTGCACCACCTCTGCCCTTTATGAGGGGGTTCCCATGAGCCCTATGCTGAGATTCCCAGGTCTGTAAACCTGCTGGGCCCATTATGAGGGGTTCCACCCAAACACCTGCTGAGTTCCCGGGTCTATAAACCCACTCATCCCATTATGAGGCATTCCCACAAACTATGTGCTGAGGTCTCAGGTCTGTACACCTGCTGGGCCCATTATGAGGGGTTCCACCCAAACACCTGCTGAGTTCCTGGGTCTATAAACCCACTCATCCGATTATGAGGCATTCCCACAAACTATGTGCTGAGGTCTCAGGTCTGTGCACCTGCTGGGCCCATTATGAGGCATTCCAACAATCCCTATGCTGAGGTCCCAGGTCTGTACACCCAGCCTGCCCATTATAAAGGGTTCCCACCAGAACTGTCCCAAGTTCCCTGGTCTGTAAACCCACTGATCCCATTATGAGGGGTTCCCACAATACCTGTGCCGAGTTCCCCGGTCTGTACACCACCTCTGCCCATTAAGAGGGGGTTCCCACCAGCCCTGTGCTGAGATTCCCAGGTCTGTAAACCTGCTGGGCTCAATATGAGGCATTCCAACAATGCTTGTGATGAGGTCCCAGGTCTGTACACCACCTCTGCCCTTTATGAGGGGGTTCCCATAAGCCCTATGCTGAGATTCCCAGGTCTGTAAACCTGCTGGGCCCATTATGAGAGGTTCTTCCCAAACACATACTGAGCTCCCGGGTCTATAAACCCACTCATCCCATTATGAGGCATTCCCACAAACTATGTGCTGAGGTCTCAGGTCTGTGCACCTGCTGGGCCCATTATGAGGCATTCCAACAATCCCTATGCTGAGGTCCCAGGTCTGTACACCCAGCCTGCCCATTATAAAGGGTTCCCACCAGAACTGTCCCAAGTTCCCTGGTCTGTAAACCCACTGATCCCATTATGAGGGGTTCCCACAATCCCTGTGCCGAGGTCCCGGGTCTGTACACCGCTTCTGCCCATTATGAGGGGGCTCCCATCAGCCCTGTGCTGAGATTCCCAGGTCTGTAAACCTGCTGGGCCCATTATGAGGCATTGCAACAAACCCTGCGCTGAGTTCCCAAGTCTCTACACCCACCCTACCCATTATGACAGGTTCCCAAGAAATTTGACTTAACTGCCCTGATCTGTACACCCACTGATCCCATTATGAGGGGTTCCCAAAATCACCGTGCCAAGTTCCCGGGTCTGTACACCACCTCTGCCCATGAAGAGGGGGTTCCCACCAGCCCTGTGCTGAGATTCCCAGGTCTGTACACCACCTCTGCCCTTTATGAGGGGGTTCCCATAAGCCCTATGCTGAGATTCCCAGGTTTGTAAACCTGTGGGGCTCAATAAAGAGGCATTCCAACAATCCCTGTGCCGAGTTCCAAGGTCTGTACACATCCTCTGCCCATTATGAGGGGGTTCCCACCAGCCCTGCGCTGAGATTCCCAGGTCTGTAAACCTGCTGGGCCCATTATGAGGCATTGCAACAAACCCTGCGCTGAGTTCCCAGGTCTCTACACCCACCCTACCCATTATGAGAGGTTCCCAAGAAATTTGACCCAACTGCCCTGATCTGTACACCCACTGATCCCATTATGAGGGGTTCCCAAAATCCCTGTGCCAAGTTCCCGGGTCTGTACACCACCTCTGCCCATTAAGAGGGGGTTCCCACCAGCCCTGTGCTGGGATTCCCAGGTCTGTAAACCTGGGGGGCTCAATATGAAGCATTCCAACAATCCCTGTGATGAGAACCCAGGTCTGTACACCACCTCTGCCCTTTATGAGGGGGGTTCCGATAAGCCCTATGCTGAGATTCCCAGGTCTGTAAACCTGCTGGGCCCATTAGGAGAGGTTCTTCCCAAGCACATACTGATCTCCCGGGTCTGTCAACCCACTCATCCCATTATGAGGCGTTCCCACCAACCAAGTGCTGAGGTCCCAGGTCTGTAAACCTGCTGGGCCCATTATGAGGGGTTCCACCCAAACACCTGCTGAGTTGCTGGGTCTACAAACCCACTCATCCCATTATGAGGCATTCCCACAAACTATGTGCTGAGGTCTCAGGTCTGTGCACCTGCTGGGCCCATTATGAGGCATTCCAACAATCCCTATGCTGAGGTCCCAGGTCTGTACACCCAGCCTGCCCATTATAAAAGGGTTCCCACCAGAACTGCCCCAAGTTCCCTGGTCTGTCAACCCACTGATCCCATTACGAGGGGTTCCCACAATCCCTGTGCCGAGGTCCCGGGTCTGTACACCGCTTCTGCCCATTATGAGGGGGTTCCCATCAGCCCTGTGCTGAGATTCCCAGGTCTGTAAACCTGCTGGGACCATTATGAGGCATTGCAACAAACCCTGCGCTGAGTTCCCAGGTCTCTACACCCACCCTACCCATTATGAGAGGTTCCCAAGAAATTTGACCCAACTGCCCTGATCTGTACACCCACTGATTCCATTATGAGGTGTTCCCAAAATCACCGTGCCAAGTTCCCGGGTCTGTACACCACCTCTGCCCTTTATGAGGGGGTTCCCATAAGCCCTTTGCAGAGATACTCAGGTCTGTAAACCTGCTGGGCCCATTAGGGGAGGTTCTTCCCAAGCACGTACTGATCTCCCGGGTCTGTCAACCCACTCATCCCATTATGAGGTGTTCCCACCAACCATGTGCTGAGGTCCCAGGTCTGTACACCCACCCTGCCCATTATGATGGGTTCCCACCAGAACTATCCCAAGTTCCCTGGTCTGTAAACCCACTGATCCCATTATGAGGGGTTCCCACAATACCTGTGCCTAGTTCCCGGGTCTGTACACCACCTCTGCCCATTATGAGGGGGTTCCCACCAGCACTGTGCTGAGATTCCCAGGTGTGTAAACCTGCTGGGCTCAATATGAGGCATTCCAACAATCCCTGTGCTGAGTTCCCAGGTTTTTAAACAACCTCTGCCCTTTATGAGGGGGTTCCCATGAGCTCTATGCTGAGATTCCCAGGTCTGTACACCTGCTGGGCCCATTATGAGGGGTTCCCCCCAAACACCTGCTGAGTTCCGGGGTCTATAAACCCACTCAACCCATTATGAGGAGTTCCCACAAACTATGTGCTGAGGTCTCAGGTCTGTACACCTGCTGGGCCCATTATGAGGCATTCCAAAAATCCCTACGCTGAGGTCCCAGGTCTGTACACCCACTCTACCCATTATGAGAGGTTCCCAAGAAATTTGACCCAACTGCCCTGATCTGTACACCCACCGATCCCAATATGAGGTGTTCCCAAAATCCCTGTGCCGAAATCCCAGCTCTCTACACCACCTCTGCCCATTAGGAGGAGGTTTCCACCAGCCCTGTGCTGGGATTCCCAGGTCTGTAAACCTGCTGGGCCCATTATGAGAGGTTCTTCCCAAGCACCTACTAATCTCCCGGGTCTGTCAACCCACTCATCCCATTATGAGGCGTTCCCACCAACCATGTGCTGAGGTCCCAGGTCTGTACACCCACCCTGCCCGTTATGATGGGTTCCCACCAGAACTGTCCCAAGTTCCCTGGTCTGTAAACCCACTGATCCCATTATGAGGGGTTCCCACAATACCTGTGCCGAGTTCCCGGGTCTGTGCACCACCTCTGCCTTTTATGAGGGGGTTCCCATGAGCCCTATGCTGAGATTCCCAGGTCTGTAAACCTGCTGGGTCCATTATGAGGGTTTCCACCCAAACACCTGCTGAGTTCCCGGGTCTATAAACCCACTCATCCCATTATGAGGCATTCCCACAAACTATGTGCTGAGGTCTCAGGTCTGTACACCTGCTGGGCCCATTATGAGGGGTTCCACCCAAACACCTGCTGAGTGCCTGGGTCTATAAACCCACTCATCCCATTATGAGGCATTCCCACAAACTATGTGCTGAGGTCTCAGGTCTGTGCACCTGCTGGGCCCAATATGAGGCATTCCAACAATCCCTATGCTGAGGTCCCAGGTCTGTACACCCAGCCTGCCTATTATAAAGGGTTCCCACCAGAACTGTCCCAAGTTCCCTGGTCTGTAAACCCACTGATCCCATTATGAGGGGTTCCCACAATCCCTGTGCCGAGGTCCCGGGTCTGTACACCGCTTCTGGCCATTATGAGGGGGCTCCCATCAGCCCTGTGCTGAGATTCCCAGGTCTGTAAACCTGCTGGGCCCATTATGAGGCATTGCAACAAACCCTGCGCTGAGTTCCCAAGTCTCTACACCCACCCTACCCATTATGACAGGTTCCCAAGAAATTTGACCCAACTGCCCTGATCTGTACACCCACTGATCCCATTATGAGGGGTTCCCAAAATCCCTGTGCCAAGTTCCCGGGTCTGTACACCACCTCTGCCCATTAAGAGGGGGTTCCCACCAGCCCTGTGCTGGGATTCCCAGGTCTGTAAACCTGGGGGGCTCAATATGAAGCATTCCAACAATCCCTGTGATGAGAACCCAGGTCTGTACACCACCTCTGCCCTTTATGAGGGGGTTCCGATAAGCCCTATGCTGAGATTCCCAGGTCTGTAAACCTGCTGGGCCCATTAGGAGAGGTTCTTCCCAAGCACATACTGATCTCCCGGGTCTGTCAACCCACTCATCCCATTATGAGGCGTTCCCACCAACCAAGTGCTGAGGTCCCAGGTCTGTAAACCTGCTGGGCCCATTATGAGGGGTTCCACCCAAACACCTGCTGAGTTGCTGGGTCTACAAACCCACTCATCCCATTATGAGGCATTCCCACAAACTATGTGCTGAGGTCTCAGGTCTGTGCACCTGCTGGGCCCATTATGAGGCATTCCAACAATCCCCATGCTGAGGTCCCAGGTCTGTACACCCAGCCTGCCCATTATAAAAGGGTTCCCACCAGAACTGCCCCAAGTTCCCTGGTCTGTCAACCCACTGATCCCATTATGAGGGGTTCCCACAATCCCTGTGCCGAGGTCCCGGGTCTGTACACCGCTTCTGCCCATTATGAGGGGGTTCCCATCAGCCCTGTGCTGAGATTCCCAGGTCTGTAAACCTGCTGGGACCATTATGAGGCATTGCAACAAACCCTGCGCTGAGTTCCCAGGTCTCTACACCCACCCTACCCATTATGAGAGGTTCCCAAGAAATTTGACCCAACTGCCCTGATCTGTACACCCACTGATTCCATTATGAGGTGTTCCCAAAATCACCGTGCCAAGTTCCCGGGTCTGTACACCACCTCTGCCCTTTATGAGGGGGTTCCCATAAGCCCTTTGCAGAGATACTCAGGTCTGTAAACCTGCTGGGCCCATTAGGGGAGGTTCTTCCCAAGCACGTACTGATCTCCCGGGTCTGTCAACCCACTCATCCCATTATGAGGTGTTCCCACCAACCATGTGCTGAGGTCCCAGGTCTGTACACCCACCCTGCCCATTATGATGGGTTCCCACCAGAACTATCCCAAGTTCCCTGGTCTGTAAACCCACTGATCCCATTATGAGGGGTTCCCACAATACCTGTGCCTAGTTCCCGGGTCTGTACACCACCTCTGCCCATTATGAGGGGGTTCCCACCAGCACTGTGCTGAGATTCCCAGGTGTGTAAACCTGCTGGGCTCAATATGAGGCATTCCAACAATCCCTGTGCTGAGTTCCCAGGTTTTTAAACAACCTCTGCCCTTTATGAGGGGGTTCCCATGAGCTCTATGCTGAGATTCCCAGGTCTGTACACCTGCTGGGCCCATTATGAGGGGTTCCCCCCAAACACCTGCTGAGTTCCGGGGTCTATAAACCCACTCAACCCATTATGAGGAGTTCCCACAAACTATGTGCTGAGGTCTCAGGTCTGTACACCTGCTGGGCCCATTATGAGGCATTCCAAAAATCCCTACGCTGAGGTCCCAGGTCTGTACACCCACTCTGCCCATTATGATGGGTTCCCACCAGAAATGTCCCAAGTTACCTGGTCTGTAAACCCACTCTACCCATTATGAGAGGTTCCCAAGAAATTTGACCCAACTGCCCTGATCTGTACACCCACCGATCCCAATATGAGGTGTTCCCAAAATCCCTGTGCCGAAATCCCAGCTCTGTACACCACCTCTGCACATTAGGAGGAGGTTTCCACCAGCCCTGTGCTGGGATTCCCAGGTCTGTAAACCTGCTGGGCCCATTATGAGAGGTTCTTCCCAAGCACCTACTAATCTCCAGGGTCTGTCAACCCACTCATCCCATTATGAGGCGTTCCCACCAACCATGTGCTGAGGTCCCAGGTCTGTACACCCACCCTGCCCGTTATGATGGGTTCCCACCAGAACTGTCCCAAGTTCCCTGGTCTGTAAACCCACTGATCCCATTATGAGGGGTTCCCACAATACCTGTGCCGAGTTCCCGGGTCTGTGCACCACCTCTGCCCTTTATGAGGGGGTTCCCATGAGCCCTATGCTGAGATTCCCAGGTCTGTAAACCTGCTGGGCTCAATATGAGGCATTCCAACAATGCTTGTGATGAGGTCCCAGGTCTGTACACCACCTCTGCCCTTTATGAGGGGGTTCCCATGAGCCCTATGCTGAGATTCCCAGGTCTGTAAACCTGCTGGGCCCATTATGAGGGGTTCCACCCAAACACCTGCTGAGTTCCCGGGTCTATAAACCCACTCATCCCATTATGAGGCATTCCCACAAACTATGTGCTGAGGTCTCAGGTCTGTGCACCTGCTGGGCCCAATATGAGGCATTCCAACAATCCCTATGCTGAGGTCCCAGGTCTGTACACCCAGCCTGCCCATTATAAAGGGTTCCCACCAGAACTGTCCCAAGTTCCCTGGTCTGTAAACCCACTGATCCCATTATGAGGGGTTCCCACAATCCCTGTGCCGAGGTCCCGGGTCTCTACACCGCTTCTGGCCATTATGAGGGGGCTCCCATCAGCCCTGTGCTGAGATTCCCAGGTCTGTAAACCTGCTGGGCCCATTATGAGGCATTGCAACAAACCCTGCGCTGAGTTCCCAAGTCTCTATACCCACCCTACCCATTATGACAGGTTCCCAAGAAATTTGACTTAACTGCCCTGATCTGTACACCCACTGATCCCATTATGAGGGGTTCCCAAAATCACCGTGCCAAGTTCCCGGGTCTGTACACCACCTCTGCCCATGAAGAGGGGGTTCCCACCAGCCCTGTGCTGAGATTCCCAGGTCTGTACACCACCTCTGCCCTTTATGAGGGGGTTCCCATAAGCCCTATGCTGAGATTCCCAGGTTTGTAAACCTGTGGGGCTCAATAAAGAGGCATTCCAACAATCCCTGTGCCGAGTTCCAAGGTCTGTACACATCCTCTGCCCATTATGAGGGGGTTCCCACCAGCCCTGCGCTGAGATTCCCAGGTCTGTAAACCTGCTGGGCCCATTATGAGGCATTGCAACAAACCCTGCGCTGAGTTCCCAGGTCTCTACACCCACCCTACCCATTATGAGAGGTTCCCAAGAAATTTGACCCAACTGCCCTGATCTGTACACCCACTGATCCCATTATGAGGGGTTCCCAAAATCCCTGTGCCAAGTTCCCGGGTCTGTACACCACCTCTGCCCATTAAGAGGGGGTTCCCACCACCCCTGTGCTGGGATTCCCAGGTCTGTAAACCTGGGGGGCTCAATATGAAGCATTCCAACAATCCCTGTGATGAGAACCCAGGTCTGTACACCACCTCTGCCCTTTATGAGGGGGGTTCCGATAAGCCCTATGCTGAGATTCCCAGGTCTGTAAACCTGCTGGGCCCATTAGGAGAGGTTCTTCCCAAGCACATACTGATCTCCCGGGTCTGTCAACCCACTCATCCCATTATGAGGCGTTCCCACCAACCAAGTGCTGAGGTCCCAGGTCTGTAAACCTGCTGGGCCCATTATGAGGGGTTCCACCCAAACACCTGCTGAGTTGCTGGGTCTACAAACCCACTCATCCCATTATGAGGCATTCCCACAAACTATGTGCTGAGGTCTCAGGTCTGTGCACCTGCTGGGCCCATTATGAGGCATTCCAACAATCCCTATGCTGAGGTCCCAGGTCTGTACACCCAGCCTGCCCATTATAAAAGGGTTCCCACCAGAACTGCCCCAAGTTCCCTGGTCTGTCAACCCACTGATCCCATTATGAGGGGTTCCCACAATCCCTGTGCCGAGGTCCCGGGTCTGTACACCGCTTCTGCCCATTATGAGGGGGTTCCCATCAGCCCTGTGCTGAGATTCCCAGGTCTGTAAACCTGCTGGGACCATTATGAGGCATTGCAACAAACCCTGCGCTGAGTTCCCAGGTCTCTACACCCACCCTACCCATTATGAGAGGTTCCCAAGAAATTTGACCCAACTGCCCTGATCTGTACACCCACTGATTCCATTATGAGGTGTTCCCAAAATCACCGTGCCAAGTTCCCGGGTCTGTACACCACCTCTGCCCTTTATGAGGGGGTTCCCATAAGCCCTTTGCAGAGATACTCAGGTCTGTAAACCTGCTGGGCCCATTAGGGGAGGTTCTTCCCAAGCACGTACTGATCTCCCGGGTCTGTCAACCCACTCATCCCATTATGAGGTGTTCCCACCAACCATGTGCTGAGGTCCCAGGTCTGTACACCCACCCTGCCCATTATGATGGGTTCCCACCAGAACTATCCCAAGTTCCCTGGTCTGTAAACCCACTGATCCCATTATGAGGGGTTCCCACAATACCTGTGCCTAGTTCCCGGGTCTGTACACCACCTCTGCCCATTATGAGGGGGTTCCCACCAGCACTGTGCTGAGATTCCCAGGTGTGTAAACCTGCTGGGCTCAATATGAGGCATTCCAACAATCCCTGTGCTGAGTTCCCAGGTTTTTAAACAACCTCTGCCCTTTATGAGGGGGTTCCCATGAGCTCTATGCTGAGATTCCCAGGTCTGTACACCTGCTGGGCCCATTATGAGGGGTTCCCCCCAAACACCTGCTGAGTTCCGGGGTCTATAAACCCACTCAACCCATTATGAGGAGTTCCCACAAACTATGTGCTGAGGTCTCAGGTCTGTACACCTGCTGGGCCCATTATGAGGCATTCCAAAAATCCCTACGCTGAGGTCCCAGGTCTGTACACCCACTCTACCCATTATGAGAGGTTCCCAAGAAATTTGACCCAACTGCCCTGATCTGTACACCCACCGATCCCAATATGAGGTGTTCCCAAAATCCCTGTGCCGAAATCCCAGCTCTCTACACCACCTCTGCCCATTAGGAGGAGGTTTCCACCAGCCCTGTGCTGGGATTCCCAGGTCTGTAAACCTGCTGGGCCCATTATGAGAGGTTCTTCCCAAGCACCTACTAATCTCCCGGGTCTGTCAACCCACTCATCCCATTATGAGGCGTTCCCACCAACCATGTGCTGAGGTCCCAGGTCTGTACACCCACCCTGCCCGTTATGATGGGTTCCCACCAGAACTGTCCCAAGTTCCCTGGTCTGTAAACCCACTGATCCCATTATGAGGGGTTCCCACAATACCTGTGCCGAGTTCCCGGGTCTGTGCACCACCTCTGCCTTTTATGAGGGGGTTCCCATGAGCCCTATGCTGAGATTCCCAGGTCTGTAAACCTGCTGGGTCCATTATGAGGGTTTCCACCCAAACACCTGCTGAGTTCCCGGGTCTATAAACCCACTCATCCCATTATGAGGCATTCCCACAAACTATGTGCTGAGGTCTCAGGTCTGTACACCTGCTGGGCCCATTATGAGGGGTTCCACCCAAACACCTGCTGAGTTCCTGGGTCTATAAACCCACTCATCCCATTATGAGGCATTCCCACAAACTATGTGCTGAGGTCTCAGGTCTGTGCACCTGCTGGGCCCAATATGAGGCATTCCAACAATCCCTATGCTGAGGTCCCAGGTCTGTACACCCAGCCTGCCCATTATAAAGGGTTCCCACCAGAACTGTCCCAAGTTCCCTGGTCTGTAAACCCACTGATCCCATTATGAGGGGTTCCCACAATCCCTGTGCCGAGGTCCCGGGTCTGTACACCGCTTCTGGCCATTATGAGGGGGCTCCCATCAGCCCTGTGCTGAGATTCCCAGGTCTGTAAACCTGCTGGGCCCATTATGAGGCATTGCAACAAACCCTGCGCTGAGTTCCCAAGTCTCTACACCCACCCTACCCATTATGACAGGTTCCCAAGAAATTTGACCCAACTGCCCTGATCTGTACACCCACTGATCCCATTATGAGGGGTTCCCAAAATCCCTGTGCCAAGTTCCCGGGTCTGTACACCACCTCTGCCCATTAAGAGGGGGTTCCCACCAGCCCTGTGCTGGGATTCCCAGGTCTGTAAACCTGGGGGGCTCAATATGAAGCATTCCAACAATCCCTGTGATGAGAACCCAGGTCTGTACACCACCTCTGCCCTTTATGAGGGGGTTCCGATAAGCCCTATGCTGAGATTCCCAGGTCTGTAAACCTGCTGGGCCCATTAGGAGAGGTTCTTCCCAAGCACATACTGATCTCCCGGGTCTGTCAACCCACTCATCCCATTATGAGGCGTTCCCACCAACCAAGTGCTGAGGTCCCAGGTCTGTAAACCTGCTGGGCCCATTATGAGGGGTTCCACCCAAACACCTGCTGAGTTGCTGGGTCTACAAACCCACTCATCCCATTATGAGGCATTCCCACAAACTATGTGCTGAGGTCTCAGGTCTGTGCACCTGCTGGGCCCATTATGAGGCATTCCAACAATCCCCATGCTGAGGTCCCAGGTCTGTACACCCAGCCTGCCCATTATAAAAGGGTTCCCACCAGAACTGCCCCAAGTTCCCTGGTCTGTCAACCCACTGATCCCATTATGAGGGGTTCCCACAATCCCTGTGCCGAGGTCCCGGGTCTGTACACCGCTTCTGCCCATTATGAGGGGGTTCCCATCAGCCCTGTGCTGAGATTCCCAGGTCTGTAAACCTGCTGGGACCATTATGAGGCATTGCAACAAACCCTGCGCTGAGTTCCCAGGTCTCTACACCCACCCTACCCATTATGAGAGGTTCCCAAGAAATTTGACCCAACTGCCCTGATCTGTACACCCACTGATTCCATTATGAGGTGTTCCCAAAATCACCGTGCCAAGTTCCCGGGTCTGTACACCACCTCTGCCCTTTATGAGGGGGTTCCCATAAGCCCTTTGCAGAGATACTCAGGTCTGTAAACCTGCTGGGCCCATTAGGGGAGGTTCTTCCCAAGCACGTACTGATCTCCCGGGTCTGTCAACCCACTCATCCCATTATGAGGTGTTCCCACCAACCATGTGCTGAGGTCCCAGGTCTGTACACCCACCCTGCCCATTATGATGGGTTCCCACCAGAACTATCCCAAGTTCCCTGGTCTGTAAACCCACTGATCCCATTATGAGGGGTTCCCACAATACCTGTGCCTAGTTCCCGGGTCTGTACACCACCTCTGCCCATTATGAGGGGGTTCCCACCAGCACTGTGCTGAGATTCCCAGGTGTGTAAACCTGCTGGGCTCAATATGAGGCATTCCAACAATCCCTGTGCTGAGTTCCCAGGTTTTTAAACAACCTCTGCCCTTTATGAGGGGGTTCCCATGAGCTCTATGCTGAGATTCCCAGGTCTGTACACCTGCTGGGCCCATTATGAGGGGTTCCCCCCAAACACCTGCTGAGTTCCGGGGTCTATAAACCCACTCAACCCATTATGAGGAGTTCCCACAAACTATGTGCTGAGGTCTCAGGTCTGTACACCTGCTGGGCCCATTATGAGGCATTCCAAAAATCCCTACGCTGAGGTCCCAGGTCTGTACACCCACTCTGCCCATTATGATGGGTTCCCACCAGAAATGTCCCAAGTTACCTGGTCTGTAAACCCACTCTACCCATTATGAGAGGTTCCCAAGAAATTTGACCCAACTGCCCTGATCTGTACACCCACCGATCCCAATATGAGGTGTTCCCAAAATCCCTGTGCCGAAATCCCAGCTCTGTACACCACCTCTGCACATTAGGAGGAGGTTTCCACCAGCCCTGTGCTGGGATTCCCAGGTCTGTAAACCTGCTGGGCCCATTATGAGAGGTTCTTCCCAAGCACCTACTAATCTCCAGGGTCTGTCAACCCACTCATCCCATTATGAGGCGTTCCCACCAACCATGTGCTGAGGTCCCAGGTCTGTACACCCACCCTGCCCGTTATGATGGGTTCCCACCAGAACTGTCCCAAGTTCCCTGGTCTGTAAACCCACTGATCCCATTATGAGGGGTTCCCACAATACCTGTGCCGAGTTCCCGGGTCTGTGCACCACCTCTGCCCTTTATGAGGGGGTTCCCATGAGCCCTATGCTGAGATTCCCAGGTCTGTAAACCTGCTGGGCTCAATATGAGGCATTCCAACAATGCTTGTGATGAGGTCCCAGGTCTGTACACCACCTCTGCCCTTTATGAGGGGGTTCCCATGAGCCCTATGCTGAGATTCCCAGGTCTGTAAACCTGCTGGGCCCATTATGAGGGGTTCCACCCAAACACCTGCTGAGTTCCCGGGTCTATAAACCCACTCATCCCATTATGAGGCATTCCCACAAACTATGTGCTGAGGTCTCAGGTCTGTACACCTGCTGGGCCCATTATGAGGGGTTCCACCCAAACACCTGCTGAGTTCCTGGGTCTATAAACCCACTCATCCCATTATGAGGCATTCCCACAAACTATGTGCTGAGGTCTCAGGTCTGTGCACCTGCTGGGCCCATTATGAGGCATTCCAACAATCCCTATGCTGAGGTCCCAGGTCTGTACACCCAGCCTGCCCATTATAAAGGGTTCCCACCAGAACTGTCCCAAGTTCCCTGGTCTGTAAACCCACTGATCCCATTATGAGGGGTTCCCACAATCCCTGTGCCGAGGTCCCGGGTCTCTACACCGCTTCTGGCCATTATGAGGGGGCTCCCATCAGCCCTGTGCTGAGATTCCCAGGTCTGTAAACCTGCTGGGCCCATTATGAGGCATTGCAACAAACCCTGCGCTGAGTTCCCAAGTCTCTACACCCACCCTACCCATTATGACAGGTTCCCAAGAAATTTGACCCAACTGCCCTGATCTGTACACCCACTGATTCCATTATGAGGTGTTCCCAAAATCACCGTGCCAAGTTCCCGGGTCTGTACACCACCTCTGCCCATGAAGAGGGGGTTCCCACCAGCCCTGTGCTGAGATTCCCAGGTCTGTACACCACCTCTGCCCTTTATGAGGGGGTTGCCATAAGCCCTATGCTGAGATTCCCAGGTTTGTAAACCTGTGGGGCTCAATAAAGAGGCATTCCAACAATCCCTGTGCCGAGTTCCAAGGTCTGTACACATCCTCTGCCCATTATGAGGGGGTTCCCACCAGCCCTGCGCTGAGATTCCCAGGTCTGTAAACCTGCTGGGCCCATTATGAGGCATTGCAACAAACCCTGCGCTGAGTTCCCAGGTCTCTACACCCACCCTACCCATTATGACAGGTTCCCAAGAAATTTGACCCAACTGCCCTGATCTGTACACCCACTGATCCCATTATGAGGGGTTCCCAAAATCCCTGTGCCAAGTTCCCGGGTCTGTACACCACCTCTGCCCATTAAGAGGGGGTTCCCACCAGCCCTGTGCTGGGATTCCCAGGTCTGTAAACCTGGGGGGCTCAATATGAAGCATTCCAACAATCCCTGTGATGAGAACCCAGGTCTGTACACCACCTCTGCCCTTTATGAGGGGGTTCCGATAAGCCCTATGCTGAGATTCCCAGGTCTGTAAACCTGCTGGGCCCATTAGGAGAGGTTCTTCCCAAGCACATACTGATCTCCCGGGTCTGTCAACCCACTCATCCCATTATGAGGCGTTCCCACCAACCAAGTGCTGAGGTCCCAGGTCTGTAAACCTGCTGGGCCCATTATGAGGGGTTCCACCCAAACACCTGCTGAGTTGCTGGGTCTACAAACCCACTCATCCCATTATGAGGCATTCCCACAAACTATGTGCTGAGGTCTCAGGTCTGTGCACCTGCTGGGCCCATTATGAGGCATTCCAACAATCCCCATGCTGAGGTCCCAGGTCTGTACACCCAGCCTGCCCATTATAAAAGGGTTCCCACCAGAACTGCCCCAAGTTCCCTGGTCTGTCAACCCACTGATCCCATTATGAGGGGTTCCCACAATCCCTGTGCCGAGGTCCCGGGTCTGTACACCGCTTCTGCCCATTATGAGGGGGTTCCCATCAGCCCTGTGCTGAGATTCCCAGGTCTGTAAACCTGCTGGGACCATTATGAGGCATTGCAACAAACCCTGCGCTGAGTTCCCAGGTCTCTACACCCACCCTACCCATTATGAGAGGTTCCCAAGAAATTTGACCCAACTGCCCTGATCTGTACACCCACTGATCCCATTATGAGGGGTTCCCAAAATCCCTGTGCCAAGTTCCCGGGTCTGTACACCACCTCTGCCCATTAAGAGGGGGTTCCCACCAGCCCTGTGCTGGGATTCCCAGGTCTGTAAACCTGGGGGGCTCAATATGAAGCATTCCAACAATCCCTGTGATGAGAACCCAGGTCTGTACACCACCTCTGCCCTTTATGAGGGGGTTCCGATAAGCCCTATGCTGAGATTCCCAGGTCTGTAAACCTGCTGGGCCCATTAGGAGAGGTTCTTCCCAAGCACATACTGATCTCCCGGGTCTGTCAACCCACTCATCCCATTATGAGGCGTTCCCACCAACCAAGTGCTGAGGTCCCAGGTCTGTAAACCTGCTGGGCCCATTATGAGGGGTTCCACCCAAACACCTGCTGAGTTGCTGGGTCTACAAACCCACTCATCCCATTATGAGGCATTCCCACAAACTATGTGCTGAGGTCTCAGGTCTGTGCACCTGCTGGGCCCATTATGAGGCATTCCAACAATCCCTATGCTGAGGTCCCAGGTCTGTACACCCAGCCTGCCCATTATAAAAGGGTTCCCACCAGAACTGCCCCAAGTTCCCTGGTCTGTCAACCCACTGATCCCATTATGAGGGGTTCCCACAATCCCTGTGCCGAGGTCCCGGGTCTGTACACCGCTTCTGCCCATTATGAGGGGGTTCCCATCAGCCCTGTGCTGAGATTCCCAGGTCTGTAAACCTGCTGGGACCATTATGAGGCATTGCAACAAACCCTGCGCTGAGTTCCCAGGTCTCTACACCCACCCTACCCATTATGAGGTGTTCCCAAAATCACCGTGCCAAGTTCCCGGGTCTGTACACCACCTCTGCCCTTTATGAGGGGGTTCCCATAAGCCCTTTGCAGAGATACTCAGGTCTGTAAACCTGCTGGGCCCATTAGGGGAGGTTCTTCCCAAGCACGTACTGTTCTCCCGGGTCTGTCAACCCACTCATCCCATTATGAGGTGTTCCCACCAACCATGTGCTGAGGTCCCAGGTCTGTACACCCACCCTGCCCATTATGATGGGTTCCCACCAGAACTATCCCAAGTTCCCTGGTCTGTAAACCCACTGATCCCATTATGAGGGGTTCCCACAATACCTGTGCCTAGTTCCCGGGTCTGTACACCACCTCTGCCCATTATGAGGGGGTTCCCACCAGCACTGTGCTGAGATTCCCAGGTGTGTAAACCTGCTGGGCTCAATATGAGGCATTCCAACAATCCCTGTGCTGAGTTCCCAGGTTTTTAAACAACCTCTGCCCTTTATGAGGGGGTTCCCATGAGCTCTATGCTGAGATTCCCAGGTCTGTACACCTGCTGGGCCCATTATGAGGGGTTCCCCCCAAACACCTGCTGAGTTCCGGGGTCTATAAACCCACTCAACCCATTATGAGGAGTTCCCACAAACTATGTGCTGAGGTCTCAGGTCTGTACACCTGCTGGGCCCATTATGAGGCATTCCAAAAATCCCTACGCTGAGGTCCCAGGTCTGTACACCCACTCTGCCCATTATGATGGGTTCCCACCAGAAATGTCCCAAGTTACCTGGTCTGTAAACCCACTCTACCCATTATGAGAGGTTCCCAAGAAATTTGACCCAACTGCCCTGATCTGTACACCCACCGATCCCAATATGAGGTGTTCCCAAAATCCCTGTGCCGAAATCCCAGCTCTGTACACCACCTCTGCCCATTAGGAGGAGGTTTCCACCAGCCCTGTGCTGGGATTCCCAGGTCTGTAAACCTGCTGGGCCCATTATGAGAGGTTCTTCCCAAGCACCTACTAATCTCCCGGGTCTGTCAACCCACTCATCCCATTATGAGGCGTTCCCACCAACCATGTGCTGAGGTCCCAGGTCTGTACACCCACCCTGCCCGTTATGATGGGTTCCCACCAGAACTGTCCCAAGTTCCCTGGTCTGTAAACCCACTGATCCCATTATGAGGGGTTCCCACAATACCTGTGCCGAGTTCCCCGGTCTGTACACCACCTCTGCCCATTAAGAGGGGGTTCCCACCAGCCCTGTGCTGAGATTCCCAGGTCTGTAAACCTGCTGGGCTCAATATGAGGCATTCCAACAATGCTTGTGATGAGGTCCCAGGTCTGTACACCACCTCTGCCCTTTATGAGGGGGTTCCCATAAGCCCTATGCTGAGATTCCCAGGTCTGTAAACCTGCTGGGCCCATTATGAGAGGTTCTTCCCAAACACATACTGAGCTCCCGGGTCTATAAACCCACTCATCCCATTATGAGGCATTCCCACAAACTATGTGCTGAGGTCTCAGGTCTGTGCACCTGCTGGGCCCATTATGAGGCATTCCAACAATCCCTATGCTGAGGTCCCAGGTCTGTACACCCAGCCTGCCCATTATAAAGGGTTCCCACCAGAACTGTCCCAAGTTCCCTGGTCTGTAAACCCACTGATCCCATTATGAGGGGTTCCCACAATCCCTGTGCCGAGGTCCCGGGTCTGTACACCGCTTCTGCCCATTATGAGGGGGCTCCCATCAGCCCTGTGCTGAGATTCCCAGGTCTGTAAACCTGCTGGGCCCATTATGAGGCATTGCAACAAACCCTGCGCTGAGTTCCCAAGTCTCTACACCCACCCTACCCATTATGACAGGTTCCCAAGAAATTTGACCCAACTGCCCTGATCTGTACACCCACTGATTCCATTATGAGGTGTTCCCAAAATCACCGTGCCAAGTTCCCGGGTCTGTACACCACCTCTGCCCATGAAGAGGGGGTTCCCACCAGCCCTGTGCTGAGATTCCCAGGTCTGTACACCACCTCTGCCCTTTATGAGGGGGTTCCCATAAGCCCTATGCTGAGATTCCCAGGTTTGTAAACCTGTGGGGCTCAATAAAGAGGCATTCCAACAATCCCTGTGCCGAGTTCCAAGGTCTGTACACATCCTCTGCCCATTATGAGGGGGTTCCCACCAGCCCTGCGCTGAGATTCCCAGGTCTGTAAACCTGCTGGGCCCATTATGAGGCATTGCAACAAACCCTGCGCTGAGTTCCCAGGTCTCTACACCCACCCTACCCATTATGAGAGGTTCCCAAGAAATTTGACCCAACTGCCCTGATCTGTACACCCACTGATCCCATTATGAGGGGTTCCCAAAATCCCTGTGCCAAGTTCCCGGGTCTGTACACCACCTCTGCCCATTAAGAGGGGGTTCCCACCAGCCCTGTGCTGGGATTCCCAGGTCTGTAAACCTGGGGGGCTCAATATGAAGCATTCCAACAATCCCTGTGATGAAAACCCAGGTCTGTACACCACCTCTGCCCTTTATGAGGGGGTTCCGATAAGCCCTATGCTGAGATTCCCAGGTCTGTAAACCTGCTGGGCCCATTAGGAGAGGTTCTTCCCAAGCACATACTGATCTCCCGGGTCTGTCAACCTACTCATCCCATTATGAGGCGTTCCCACCAACCAAGTGCTCAGGTCCCAGGTCTGTAAACCTGCTGGGCCCATTATGAGGGGTTCCACCCAAACACCTGCTGAGTTGCTGGGTCTACAAACCCACTCATCCCATTATGAGGCATTCCCACAAACTATGTGCTGAGGTCTCAGGTCTGTGCACCTGCTGGGCCCATTATGAGGCATTCCAACAATCCCTATGCTGAGGTCCCAGGTCTGTACACCCAGCCTGCCCATTATAAAAGGGTTCCCACCAGAACTGCCCCAAGTTCCCTGGTCTGTCAACCCACTGATCCCATTATGAGGGGTTCCCACAATCCCTGTGCCGAGGTCCCGGGTCTGTACACCGCTTCTGCCCATTATGAGGGGGTTCCCATCAGCCCTGTGCTGAGATTCCCAGGTCTGTAAACCTGCTGGGACCATTATGAGGCATTGCAACAAACCCTGCGCTGAGTTCCCAGGTCTCTACACCCACCCTACCCATTATGAGAGGTTCCCAAGAAATTTGACCCAACTGCCCTGATCTGTACACCCACTGATTCCATTATGAGGTGTTCCCAAAATCACCGTGCCAAGTTCCCGGGTCTGTACACCACCTCTGCCCTTTATGAGGGGGTTCCCATAAGCCCTTTGCAGAGATACTCAGGTCTGTAAACCTGCTGGGCCCATTAGGGGAGGTTCTTCCCAAGCACGTACTGATCTCCCGGGTCTGTCAACCCACTCATCCCATTATGAGGCATTCCCACAAACTATGTGCTGAGGTCTCAGGTCTGTGCACCTGCTGGGCCCATTATGAGGCATTCCAACAATCCCTATGCTGAGGTCCCAGGTCTGTACACCCAGCCTGCCCATTATAAAAGGGTTCCCACCAGAACTGCCCCAAGTTCCCTGGTCTGTCAACCCACTGATCCCATTATGAGGGGTTCCCACAATCCCTGTGCCGAGGTCCCGGGTCTGTACACCGCTTCTGCCCATTATGAGGGGGTTCCCATCAGCCCTGTGCTGAGATTCCCAGGTCTGTAAACCTGCTGGGACCATTATGAGGCATTGCAACAAACCCTGCGCTGAGGTCCCAGGTCTGTACACCCACCCTGCCCATTATGATGGGTTCCCACCAGAACTATCCCAAGTTCCCTGGTCTGTAAACCCACTGATCCCATTATGAGGGGTTCCCACAATACCTGTGCCTAGTTCCCGGGTCTGTACACCACCTCTGCCCATTATGAGGGGGTTCCCACCAGCACTGTGCTGAGATTCCCAGGTGTGTAAACCTGCTGGGCTCAATATGAGGCATTCCAACAATCCCTGTGCTGAGTTCCCAGGTTTTTAAACAACCTCTGCCCTTTATGAGGGGGTTCCCATGAGCTCTATGCTGAGATTCCCAGGTCTGTAAACCTGCTGGGCTCAATATGAGGCATTCCAACAATGCTTGTGATGAGGTCCCAGGTCTGTACACCACCTCTGCCCTTTATGAGGGGGTTCCCATAAGCCCTATGCTGAGATTCCCAGGTCTGTAAACCTGCTGGGCCCATTATGAGAGGTTCTTCCCAAACACATACTGAGCTCCCGGGTCTATAAACCCACTCATCCCATTATGAGGCATTCCCACAAACTATGTGCTGAGGTCTCAGGTCTGTGCACCTGCTGGGCCCATTATGAGGCATTCCAACAATCCCTATGCTGAGGTCCCAGGTCTGAACACCCAGCCTGCCCATTATAAAGGGTTCCCACCAGAACTGTCCCAAGTTCCCTGGTCTGTAAACCCACTGATCCCATTATGAGGGGTTCCCACAATCCCTGTGCCGAGGTCCCGGGTCTGTACACCGCTTCTGGCCATTATGAGGGGGCTCCCATCAGCCCTGTGCTGAGATTCCCAGGTCTGTAAACCTGCTGGGCCCATTATGAGGCATTGCAACAAACCCTGCGCTGAGTTCCCAAGTCTCTACACCCACCCTACCCATTATGACAGGTTCCCAAGAAATTTGACCCAACTGCCCTGATCTGTACACCCACTGATCCCATTATGAGGGGTTCCCAAAATCCCTGTGCCAAGTTCCCGGGTCTGTACACCACCTCTGCCCATTAAGAGGGGGTTCCCACCAGCCCTGTGCTGGGATTCCCAGGTCTGTAAACCTGGGGGGCTCAATATGAAGCATTCCAACAATCCCTGTGATGAGAACCCAGGTCTGTACACCACCTCTGCCCTTTATGAGGGGGTTCCGATAAGCCCTATGCTGAGATTCCCAGGTCTGTAAACCTGCTGGGCCCATTAGGAGAGGTTCTTCCCAAGCACATACTGATCTCCCGGGTCTGTCAACCCACTCATCCCATTATGAGGCGTTCCCACCAACCAAGTGCTGAGGTCCCAGGTCTGTAAACCTGCTGGGCCCATTATGAGGGGTTCCACCCAAACACCTGCTGAGTTGCTGGGTCTACAAACCCACTCATCCCATTATGAGGCATTCCCACAAACTATGTGCTGAGGTCTCAGGTCTGTGCACCTGCTGGGCCCATTATGAGGCATTCCAACAATCCCTATGCTGAGGTCCCAGGTCTGTACACCCAGCCTGCCCATTATAAAAGGGTTCCCACCAGAACTGCCCCAAGTTCCCTGGTCTGTCAACCCACTGATCCCATTATGAGGGGTTCCCACAATCCCTGTGCCGAGGTCCCGGGTCTGTACACCACCTCTGCCCATTAAGAGGGGGTTCCCACCAGCCCTGTGCTGAGATTCCCAGGTCTGTAAACCTGCTGGGCTCAATATGAGGCATTACAACAATGCTTGTGATGAGGTCCCAGGTCTGTACACCACCTCTGCCCTTTATGAGGGGGTTCCCATAAGCCCTATGCTGAGATTCCCAGGTCTGTAAACCTGCTGGGCCCATTATGAGAGGTTCTTCCCAAACACATACTGAGCTCCCGGGTCTATAAACCCACTCATCCCATTATGAGGCATTCCCACAAACTATGTGCTGAGGTCTCAGGTCTGTGCACCTGCTGGGCCCATTATGAGGCATTCCAACAATCCCTATGCTGAGGTCCCAGGTCTGTACACCCAGCCTGCCCATTATAAAAGGGTTCCCACCAGAACTGCCCCAAGTTCCCTGGTCTGTCAACCCACTGATCCCATTATGAGGGGTTCCCACAATCCCTGTGCCGAGGTCCCGGGTCTGTACACCGCTTCTGCCCATTATGAGGGGGTTCCCATCAGCCCTGTGCTGAGATTCCCAGGTCTGTAAACCTGCTGGGACCATTATGAGGCATTGCAACAAACCCTGCGCTGAGTTCCCAGGTCTCTACACCCACCCTACCCATTATGAGAGGTTCCCAAGAAATTTGACCCAACTGCCCTGATCTGTACACCCACTGATTCCATTATGAGGTGTTCCCAAAATCACCGTGCCAAGTTCCCGGGTCTGTACACCACCTCTGCCCTTTATGAGGGGGTTCCCATAAGCCCTTTGCAGAGATACTCAGGTCTGTAAACCTGCTGGGCCCATTAGGGGAGGTTCTTCCCATGCACGTACTGATCTCCCGGGTCTGTCAACCCACTCATCCCATTATGAGGTGTTCCCACCAACCATGTGCTGAGGTCCCAGGTCTGTACACCCACCCTGCCCATTATGATGGGTTCCCACCAGAACTATCCCAAGTTCCCTGGTCTGTAAACCCACTGATCCCATTATGAGGGGTTCCCACAATACCTGTGCCTAGTTCCCGGGTCTGTACACCACCTCTGCCCATTATGAGGGGGTTCCCACCAGCACTGTGCTGAGATTCCCAGGTGTGTAAACCTGCTGGGCTCAATATGAGGCATTCCAACAATCCCTGTGCTGAGTTCCCAGGTTTTTAAACAACCTCTGCCCTTTATGAGGGGGTTCCCATGAGCTCTATGCTGAGATTCCCAGGTCTGTACACCTGCTGGGCCCATTATGAGGCATTCCAAAAATCCCTACGCTGAGGTCCCAGGTCTGTACACCCACTCTGCCCATTATGATGGGTTCCCACCAGAAATGTCCCAAGTTACCTGGTCTGTAAACCCACTCTACCCATTATGAGAGGTTCCCAAGAAATTTGACCCAACTGCCCTGATCTGTACACCCACCGATCCCAATATGAGGTGTTCCCAAAATCCCTGTGCCGAAATCCCAGCTCTGTACACCACCTCTGCCCATTAGGAGGAGGTTTCCACCAGCCCTGTGCTGGGATTCCCAGGTCTGTAAACCTGCTGGGCCCATTATGAGAGGTTCTTCCCAAGCACCTACTAATCTCCCGGGTCTGTCAACCCACTCATCCCATTATGAGGCGTTCCCACCAACCATGTGCTGAGGTCCCAGGTCTGTACACCCACCCTGCCCGTTATGATGGGTTCCCACCAGAACTGTCCCAAGTTCCCTGGTCTGTAAACCCACTGATCCCATTATGAGGGGTTCCCACAATACCTGTGCCGAGTTCCCGGGTCTGTGCACCACCTCTGCCCTTTATGAGGGGGTTCCCATGAGCCCTATGCTGAGATTCCCAGGTCTGTAAACCTGCTGGGCCCATTATGAGGGGTTCCACCCAAACACCTGCTGAGTTCCCGGGTCTATAAACCCACTCATCCCATTATGAGGCATTCCCACAAACTATGTGCTGAGGTCTCAGGTCTGTACACCTGCTGGGCCCATTATGAGGGGTTCCACCCAAACACCTGCTGAGTTCCTGGGTCTATAAACCCACTCATCCCATTATGAGGCATTCCCACAAACTATGTGCTGAGGTCTCAGGTCTGTGCACCTGCTGGGCCCATTATGAGGCATTCCAACAATCCCTATGCTGAGGTCCCAGGTCTGTACACCCAGCCTGCCCATTATAAAGGGTTCCCACCAGAACTGTCCCAAGTTCCCTGGTCTGTAAACCCACTGATCCCATTATGAGGGGTTCCCACAATCCCTGTGCCGAGGTCCCGGGTCTCTACACCGCTTCTGGCCATTATGAGGGGGCTCCCATCAGCCCTATGCTGAGATTCCCAGGTCTGTAAACCTGCTGGGCCCATTATGAGGCATTGCAACAAACCCTGCGCTGAGTTCCCAAGTCTCTACACCCACCCTACCCATTATGACAGGTTCCCAAGAAATTTGACCCAACTGCCCTGATCTGTACACCCACTGATCCCATTATGAGGGGTTCCCAAAATCACCGTGCCAAGTTCCCGGGTCTGTACACCACCTCTGCCCATGAAGAGGGGGTTCCCACCAGCCCTGTGCTGAGATTCCCAGGTCTGTACACCACCTCTGCCCTTTATGAGGGGGTTCCCATAAGCCCTATGCTGAGATTCCCAGGTTTGTAAACCTGTGGGGCTCAATAAAGAGGCATTCCAACAATCCCTGTGCCGAGTTCCAAGGTCTGTACACATCCTCTGCCCATTATGAGGGGGTTCCCACCAGCCCTGCGCTGAGATTCCCAGGTCTGTAAACCTGCTGGGCCCATTATGAGGCATTGCAACAAACCCTGCGCTGAGTTCCCAAGTCTCTACACCCACCCTACCCATTATGACAGGTTCCCAAGAAATTTGACCCAACTGCCCTGATCTGTACACCCACTGATCCCATTATGAGGGGTTCCCAAAATCCCTGTGCCAAGTTCCCGGGTCTGTACACCACCTCTGCCCATTAAGAGGAGGTTCCCACCAGCCCTGTGCTGGGATTCCCAGGTCTGTAAACCTGGGGGGCTCAATATGAAGCATTCCAACAATCCCTGTGATGAGAACCCAGGTCTGTACACCACCTCTGCCCTTTATGAGGGGGTTCCGATAAGCCCTATGCTGAGATTCCCAGGTCTGTAAACCTGCTGGGCCCATTAGGAGAGGTTCTTCCCAAGCACATACTGATCTCCCGGGTCTGTCAACCCACTCATCCCATTATGAGGCGTTCCCACCAACCAAGTGCTGAGGTCCCAGGTCTGTAAACCTGCTGGGCCCATTATGAGGGGTTCCACCCAAACACCTGCTGAGTTGCTGGGTCTACAAACCCACTCATCCCATTATGAGGCATTCCCACAAACTATGTGCTGAAGTCTCAGGTCTGTGCACCTGCTGGGCCCATTATGAGGCATTCCAACAATCCCTATGCTGAGGTCCCAGGTCTGTACACCCAGCCTGCCCATTATAAAGGGTTCCCACCAGAACTGCCCCAAGTTCCCTGGTCTGTAAACCCACTGATCCCATTATGAGGGGTTCCCACAATCCCTGTGCCGAGGTCCCGGGTCTGTACACCGCTTCTGCCCATTATGAGGGGGTTCCCATCAGCCCTGTGCTGAGATTCCCAGGTCTGTAAACCTGCTGGGACCATTATGAGGCATTGCAACAAACCCTGCGCTGGGTTCCCAGGTCTCTACACCCACCCTACCCATTATGAGAGGTTCCCAAGAAATTTGACCCAACTGCCCTGGTCTATAAACCCACTGATCCCATTATGAGGGGTTCCCACAATACCTGTGCCGAGTTCCCCGGTCTGTACACCACCTCTGCCCATTATGAGAGTGTTCCCATCAGCCCTGTGCTGAGATTCCCAGGTCTGTACACCCACTCTACCCATTATGAGAGGTTCCTTGACAACTTTTCCTGATCTTTACACCCACGGATCCCATTATGAGGGAGTTCCCAACAGCCCCATGCTGAGATTTCCAGGTCTGTAAACCTGTGGGGCTCAATAGGAGGCATTCCAACAATCCCTGTGCTGAGTGCCCAGGTCTGTACACCACCTCTGCCCTTTATGAGGGGGTTCCCATAAGCCCTATGCTGAGATTCGAAGGTCTGTAAACCTGCTGGGGCCATTATGAGAGGTTCTTCCCAAACACATACTGAGCTCCCGAGTCTGTCAACCCACTCATCCCATTATGAGGTGTTCCCACCAATCATGTGCTGAGGTCCCAGGTCTGTACACCCGCTCTGCCCGTAACGATGGGTTCCCACTAGAACTGTCCCAAGTTCCCTGGTCTGTAAACACACTGATCACATTATGAGGGGTTCCCAAAATCCCTGTGCCTAGTTCCCGGGTCTGTACACCACCTCTGCCCATAATGAGGGGGTTCCCACCAGCCCTGTGCTGAGATTCCCAGGTCTGTAAACCTGCTCGGCTCAATATGAGGCATTCCAACATTCCCTGTGCCGAGGTCCCAGGTCTGTACACCACCTCTGCCCTTTATGAGGGGGGTTCCCATAAGCCCTGTGCTGAGATTTCCAGATCCGTAAACCTGTGGGGCTCAATAGGAGGCATTCCAACAATGCCTGTGCCGAGGTCCCAGGTCTGTACACCACCTCTGCCCTTTATGATGGGGGCTCCCATAAGCCCTATGCCGAGATTCCCAGGTCTGTAAACCTGCTGGGCCCATTAGGAGAGGTTCTTCCCAAGCACGTACCGAGCTCCCGGGTCTGTCAACAACTTGTGCCCTTTATGAGGGGGTTCACTTGAGCTCTATGCTGAGATTCCCAGGTCTGTGCACCTGCTCTGCCCATTATGAAGGGTTTCCACCAGAACTGTCCCAAGTTACCTAGTCTGTAAACCCACTGATCCCATTATGAGAGTGTTTCCACAATCCCTGTGCCGAAATCCCAGCTCTGTACACCACCTCTGCCCATTATGAGGAGGTTTCCACCAGCCCTGTGCTGGGATTCCCAGGTCTGTAAACCTGCTGGGCCCATTATGAGAGGTTCTTCCCAAGCACATACTAATCTCCCGGGTCTGTCAACCCACTCATCCCATTATGAGGCGTTCACACCAACCATGTGCTGAAGTCCCAGGTCTGTACACCCACCCTGCCCATTATGATGGGTTCCCACCAGAACTGTCCCAAGTTCCCTGGTCTGTAAACCCACTGATCCCATTGTGAGGGGTTCCCACAATACCTGTGCCGAGTTCCCCGGGCTTTACACCACCTCTGCCCATTATGAGAGTGTTCCCATCAGCCCTGTGCTGAGATTCCCAGGTCTGTACACCCACTCTACCCATTATGAGAGGTTCTTCCCAAGCACATACTGATCTCCCGGGTCTGTCAACCCACTCATCCCATTATGAGGCGTTCCCACCAACCATGTGCTGAGGTCCCAGGTCTGTACACCCACCCTGCCCATTATGATGGGTTCCCACCAGAACTGACCCAACTTCCCTGATCTGTAAACCCACTGATCCCATTATGAGGGGGTTCCCAAAATCCGTGTGCCTAGTTCCCGGGTCTGTACACCACCTCTGCCCATAATGAGGGGGTTCCCACCAGCCCTGTGCTGAGATTCCCAGGTCTGTAAACCAGCTGGGCTCAATATGAGGCATTCAAACAATCCCTGTGCTGAGGTCCCAGGTCTGTACACCACCTCTGCCCTTTATGATGGAGGTTACCATAAGCCCTATGCTGAGATTCCCAGGTCTGTAAACCTGCTGGGCCCATTAGGAGAGGTTCTTCCCAAGCACGTACCGAACTCCCGGGTCTGTCAACCCACTCATCCCATTATGAGGCGTTCCCACCAATCATGTGCTGAGGTCCCAGGTCTGTCCACCGGCTCTGCCCGTAACGATGGGTTCCCACCAGAACTGTCCCAAGTTCCCTGGTCTGTAAACCCACTGATTACATTATGAGGGGTTCCCAAAATCACTGTGCCTAGTTCCCGGGTCTGTACACCACCTCTGCCCATAATGAGGGGGTTCCCACCAGCCCTGTGCGGAGATTCCCAGGTCTGTAAACCTGCTGGGCTCAATGAGGCATTCCAACAATCCTTGTGATGAGGTCCCAGGTCTGTACACCACCTCTGCCCTTTATGATGGGGGTTCCCATAAGCCCTATGCTGAGATTCCCAGGTCTGTACACCTGCCGGGCCCATTATGAGTGGTTCCCCCCCAAACACCTGCTGAGTTCCCGGGTCTATAAACCCACTCATCCCATTATCAGGCATTCCCACAAACGATGTGCTGAGGTCTCAGGTCGGTACACCTGCTGGGCTCAATATGAGGCATCCCAACAATCCCTGTGCCGAGTACCCAGGTCTGTACACCACCTCTGCCCTTTATGAGGGGGTTCCCATAAGCCCTATGCAGAGATTCCCAGGTCTGTAAACCTGCTGGGCCCATTATGAGAGGTACTTCCCAAGCACGTACTGATCTCCCGGGACTGTCAACCCACTCATCCCATTATGAGGCGTTCCCACCAATCATGTGCTTAGGCCCCAGGTCTGTACACCCACCCTGCCCATTATGATGGACTCCCACCAGAACTGACCCAACTTCCCTGATCTGTAAACCCACTGATCCCCATTATGAGGGGTTCCCAAAATCCCTGTGCCAAGTTCCCAGGTCTGTACACCACCTCTGCCCATTAAGAGGGAATTCCCACCAGCCCTGTGCTGAGATTCCCAGGTCTGTGAACCTGCTGGGCTCAATATGAGGCATTCCAGTAATCCCTGTGCTCAGTTCCCAAGTCTGTACACCCACTCTACCCATTATGAGAGGTTCCCACCACACATGTCCCAAGTTCCCTGGTCTTTACACCCACTGATCCCATTATGAGGGGTTCCCAAAATCCCTGTTCCGAGTTCACTGGTCTGTACACCACCTCTGACCATTATGAGGGGTTCCCATGAGCCCCATGCTGAGATTCCTAGTTCTGTACACCTGCTGGGCCCATTATTAGAGGTTCCCCCCAAACAAGTGCTGAGTTCCAGGGTCTGTAAACCCACTCATCCCATTACGAGACGCTCCCACCAACCATGTGCTGAGGTCCCAAGACTTTACACCTGCTGGGCCCATTATGAGGCATTCCAACAATCCCTGTGCCGAGTTCCCAGATCTGTACACCCACTCTGCCCATTATGATGGGATCCCAGCACACCTGTCCCAAATTACCTGCTCTTTACGCCCACTGATCCCATTATGAGGGGTTCCCAAAATCCCTGTTCCGAGTTCACATGGCTGTACACCACCTCTGCCCATTATGAGGGGTTCCCATGAGCCCTGTGCTGAGATTCCCAGGACTGTAAGCCTGCTGGGCCCTTTATGAGGCATTCCAACAATCCCTACGCTGAGTTCCCTGGTCTGTATACCCACTCTGTCCATTATGATGGGTTCCCACCAAACCTGACCCAAGATCCCGGGTCTGTAAACACACTGATCCTATTCAAAAATATGGCAGGGAGCAGCAGCCAAACAGGATCATCATTATCAATGATGGTCATCACAGTACAGGGACTTTGAGCTATATCTCTTGTACTGTGTGATTAATGATCATCGTGATTATCATGATAAAAGGGTGGGAGTCACACTGAAATTACCACCCCCCCGCCCCCCGGCACATTAAGGGGCTGTAGAGGCCGATGTTTTTGATCATAATGCTTTCTATGTGTCTGAATGGACACACAGAGCTATGACTCGGCTCCAGTGCCCCAGTAGGAAGCTGCTGACTGTGGGGGCACTCTATAGGATGGAGGGGCAAGGAGCAGCAAGGGGTGAGGAGAGGAGGATCTGGCATGCTCTGTGCAAAACCAACTGCACATAGAAGGTAAGTATAACATGTTTGTTATTAAAAAAAAAAGAAATACAAAAGGATAACTTTACAATCACTTTACAATGTTTACAATAACTTTAGGATAACTATAACATCACTTTACAATCACTGTACAATCACTTTATAAGGTTTATGCTGGGAGGTGTGGTTTATGATTATGTTACTGCTGTAATTGGCAAGCACTCGCTGTACAGGATTGTTTACATTTTGGTATGCAAATACACAACCTGACTGTGTTGATTAGGGAATCATGCAATTTTTTTTTCTTTCAGCTCATGGTTGCAGGAAAGAAAATCATATGGGATGGATACCACTTTGCTCAGCAGGGGATCTGTCTGCTCATCCCCCACTGTTTGGACCAGATTGGGCAGATGAAAGGTCCATGTCCACTCAATTTATGCAGAGCTGACAGGGACACAGCACACTCTGCTGTATAGGCAGCCAGGTGTAAATGGTCCCCAATATCTTTTTACACCCAACTGTCCTCCAGTTAGATCTATCTAGACAGAGGAGGATGAATCCCCTTCCATTTTTAGCAGACTGGCTCAGTGGTAGGCAGGTGAAAATACACAAGTAAAGAGATCTGCTCTCATCTGAAAACAGTATTCCTTTTGGATAATCAAATTTATAACAGGCTGGAGAAAGATAACTATCCCTCGAGTACAAAGCTGCATTTTTTTTTTTTTAGGTGGGTGGATGGGCAGGCTTTTAGAGGCTCCATCAGGTAGGCTGCATGGAGCCCTGTGATTATGAACAGCAACCCTCTCAATACCAGCAATAACCCCTCTGCATTGGGTCCAGTTTCCACAACAATAGCCTCCCAGAATTAAAGACAGTTGCTGCTAAAGCAGCAAATTTAAATCTGTCTATGGCTGGCTTAAAGGAGGTTCTGAGTAGTACGACTGCATGTCATTAAATATTATCCTCATGCTGTTCTGAAGTACTCCATGTTCAATTTCCTACCTTCCATCCATCCTGCTCCCATGCGTCATCGCTCGCTCTTCCTGGACTGGGACTGACATTTAAGCATAGGACAGGACTAGCTTTCACCTGTCTGGCAGAGAACCCCCCTGTGAACGATACACCTGCATACACATTCCCTACTAAAGCCTTTGACTCTTCTAGAAGGAAAAAAAAAAAAAAAAAAAAAGAAAAATGGTTTACAAACAGCTACCAGCATAAAATTTGAGAAATAGATTATAGACACACAGCAGACATACATGCACATGGTGGTTTCATACTGACACCTTTGGCCTGCCTGTGAAAGAATAAAAAAATGACATGCTTGGCCTACACACCATCAAATCCCTTTCTTTGAGTGTATGGAGTCACACAGCTCTTCATGTTCTTGACCGTAGGGATATTCCAAAGCAGTGCAACAAAGAAGGGTGGGTAGACATGGAGGACATTTATGGACAACTCACAATAACACCCTAGAAGAGAAGTAGGAAACTTCAAACCACCACTCAGAAAACTTGGGGCCAAAACACAGATCTGGGAGATGGCAAAGCATCAACTTGGAGAGCTTGTTAAAAGGTCTGCACAGATAACCAGGTAGCTACCTTGCAAACACAGATATGCCTGATGTCAACGTCAATAGGTAGGAATAACCCTGATAGAAGATACCCTAATGGGGAAGGTAGGAGTCTAACACTTAATGGCACAAGTATGGACAATGCTGTCAGACCCATTTAGAAATAGTGGCACAGAAAGCCTCTGGGCAATCAAAAAAGGAGGGTCCAAGCTCCAGGAGGAGGTTGAACAAGGTAGGTGGGCATAGACCACCTTGGCCACATCCAAGCAGTGCAAGACAACCTCTTCTGGGTATGAACGGTTGAACACAGGGAAACCAGAACAGCATCCTCATGCAGGTGAAAGTCGCAGTCCACCTTCAGTAGGAATGAGGGGCACAGATAGAGAACCATTTTATCCCTGTGTAAACCAATGGGGAGGAATACAGGCCAAGGCCAAAGACACAGCCAATATCCTATAGAGCATGCATGGTAATCTCCATATTGTCCATCAGTACAGGATGAGACTGCTTGCAGGAGGTGGCCAGCCAGATAGCCTATCACAGCTATTCCCCTCCATCTCAGTATATTTTTATATATATATATATATATATATATATATATATATATATATATATATATATACACACACACACATATCTTTTTGCAGTTAAAACTATGTACATTTATTTATTTTTCACCAGGAACCTGCAAAGCATTGCACCCACAAACACCTGATACAGGGCTGTCTGCATAAGCTTTCTTCTTGTACCCCATATGAGTAGACAGTTGCACACCGAGGAGGAAGAAACAATGAACTACCTAAACAGCACTCTGACAGTTCATTGATAAATACAAGCCAACAGCTGCAAAGTATCTTGGTACTTGTAGTGCATTCATTCACAGATCTCTGTGAATGAATGTTGTAGCCATTGGGATATAAGATCCCCAGCAAGCTATCACTAGAGGAGGTGGGTCAGGGAACGGCTGCAGCAGTGGGAACAGGTTACATGTTCCACCCTAAAAATGGGTTGAACATGTGTTCCCAAAGTTTAACTTATCTTTTAAAAGCGTCTTGAGGTTGAGGACCAGTAATGTATGGATCCTTTCCATCTTTAGAACCCCAACAGGTTGAATAAAAAAAAAAAAAAAAAAAAAAAAAAAACACAACACACACACACACACACACACACAACAGGAACCTCTACGGGGCTGGAGCAGAAGCATCACAACCTGAAAGAGAAGGTCCCATATGGTCATGGTCCGTGAACTCAGACATCAGAAGGCAGATATCCACAGATCATAGGAGCCATAGAGATGGCCCCACCTCAAGTTAACCATGGAGGACAGACCATGCTGCCATGATGGGCCTGTCACTGGTTTGAAGACAATGAGCAGCAATAAACACTGGATGCAAGTGGTTTGTCAACAGTTTACCATCATTCCATCCTAAGAGATGTCTATTGCATGCAGTGCCATTCCTTGTTCCAGCCTCCTCTAGTTGGACCTCCTCAGCCCCATTGCAAACCTGTTCTACAGCCCTCTCTCCACCCCATCCCCCTGTGAGCCACAGGTCTCATCACTCTGCAGGTCTGTGGCTGTTATATGACATACCGGCTATCATCTCTCCTGTTCTGCATGGTCATGCAATCCATTATTTGTCATTGAGTGTCAGTCATGCATCTCATTGCCGCTCAACTGCCACCCCTGTCGTAACTCTATACCTCTTTCCCAGTCCCCACCTCATACACAATGCAGGGTCCATTTTATTTGTATTTATAATTACATTTTTATTTATTTTCCACTTTATGCATTCCATTTATTGATGCTGACTAAGGAATGGGCTTGGGCATGTTCACAGCTCCACAAAACCAAGCCCATCGAGAAGCTGGCACAGCACAGTGCTAATCACAGCCAGTGAGACATTTCCCAATCTGTGCAGCAACGGATCAGGAAATGTCTCACTGCCTGCGATTAGCACTGTACAGTGCAAGATTTCTGGTGGGCTCAGCAACTTAGAGTTTCAAACACACCCAAGCCCATCCTTAATGCTGACACCTATTATCCTGATTCGATTCAGTATACATATGGGGAAATGTATTTCCAAAACCTATTCTATTGTTGACTTTTTCTACATTCATTTCCAAAAATACATGTTGATCAAACTGGTCATTGATAAGGTCTCCAAAACTAATAAAGTGTGTGTGTGTGTGTGTGTGTTGGTTGCGGACTGCAATACAAATTGTAAAATGACTATATCACCTTTATACTAAATTGCCATTTATTTTTTTATTACATACTTAGAATTTAATTATGTATCCCCAAGGATTAATGGCACTGGCCAGGCTTGTAAAAACTTTCCTTCACCTGTGTTCACTGTAGCTTTTTATTCTTAAGTAATCTACACTCTGATTTTAATCTTGTTTTATTTATTTTTTTAACTACCCACTCTAAAAATGTTTTTTTTTTTTTTTTTTTTTTTAGTTTGCACTTTCCACCAGACACCGTTAGCCACTTTGGGCTATGTCCGTTTTTTTTTTTTTTTTTTATATGGACATTGTTTTTTTCTGTACACAAAAATTTGCAACACTTGCAGGGGAGCACTGGATTGTGTTATTTTCTAGAATCACCTATACAAGAGCAGTGGATGGGAAGAATGGTATTAAGACCTCTTTCAAGCCGAGGCAGTTTTAAACGCATTTAAACACTAGAAATAGCACCTATAAAAGTGCCTGAAAACCGGCTCCCATTTAATTTTGAGTGAATTTTCATACTGGGGTGGTGCGCTAGTGAGGAGTTAGGAAAAGTCCCGCAAGCAGCATCTTCAGGGCGGTTTGGAAGCACTGTATACAGTGCTCCCAAAATGCCCTGTCCATTAAAATGAATGGGCAGCACTTCCAAAGCACCTGAAAAGCTCTCCGGAAGCGCCACAACACGGGTGCTTTTAACCCCTACTTTGGGGTTAAAGCACCCTGCTAGCAGATGAAAAGCACCACGAGTGGCGCTTTAGCGCTAATGCAACCTCGGTGTGGAAGTGGTCTTAGAGTGCAATTATTGAAACATATTGCTAAACACAAAGGGCTTGTTTTTTGAATTTTTTGCATTTTATTTGTTCACAAACATAATTTTCCTTTTTGTTTCGCATTTTTCACTTTTATTAAAGTATTCTTTTTTTTTGTGTGACACAGGTGTTCACTTTTCAAAAAGGTTGATGTTGTTTATGAAATTAGGCAATATTGAATGTATAGGTTTGTTTAAAATAGTAAGCACATTTAGAGAAGTAGCGCCTACTTTAAATGTTTGGTTGTAATGGTTAATGGATTGTAATCAACACACACCTCCTGTGCAGTTCAGTCCACAGTGACCCACTGTAGTTTCTTTATTTGGTTTCCACCAGAGATAACCAAAGTCAGCTGTACTGAACCTGTATCCTCAACTGTGGTACCCGGGCAACCAAAATGGATGAACCTGCAGAGGTACTCGCCCACCCAGGACTTTGAGGGAAAATTTTCTTACAGCTGAGGTATACACAATAAAGCCATCCAAGTAAAAGGGTGGAAAATGGTCATCCTCATAAGAGGACAAATCTGGCAGGTTCATCCCTGAAATCCGGGCCATCCCAACATAAATCTGAGTCACGTGTCCAGTGTCGTAATCAAACACACAAGCAGCACAGTGGCATTAGAAATCTGTGCTGCTCAACCAGAGATCCGCTGAATCCCAAAGAAGAGGCCCAAGTAGCAACAAGTGTGAAAGGGGGTGGGTGAGTGACCCAGGGGCCAGAGTTCCCAGCCATAGGATCCACCTAAAGGGTACTAGGGCAGATTGTGGTGGAACACACCACAATGGCCCGGGTAAAGAGGAGCCTTCTGGAGCCCTGCAGGGGTTTGCACTATTTTTCTACCTGAAAAACCTCATGAAACAAAATATGAATATGCAATTGAAGTATATGTCCCAGACTCTCAGCAGGCATCTGTGTCCTTTTTGCCTAGTATCCTACTTCTGAGGGTGGAACTGTAACCCTACAGTCAAGAATAGGAAGAGCTGCGTCTCAAACATCAGAGATAGTTATGTTAACCGGCTTAGAAATAAGTCACTTAGATCAGATATTCTCAGCCGACTTGTATGTACGTCATGGTTTATGGCCGACGCCGTTCACCTGAAAAACAAAAAACACACAACACAAAACAATTTACATTGAGCTACCGGATTTGACATTTCAAAACATAGATCTTGTACCACAAGCTGGCTTGTAGGCATGTCACGGTTGCGTTCTGTCTTTGGCTTGCCTGAAAAAATAAATAAAAAAAAGTTCAAATTGAGGGAATGTGCTAGTTGCAGTACTGCAGTAGTTTCAGTGCTCACATATCTTTATTTAAAAGAATATGTTCATCTTAAAAAAAAAATTATATATATATAATAATATGTTTGAACTAAAAACAATAATAAATGCTTATTGGAAGCCTGGCAAGCATTGAACCCACGTTCATCAGATTGTGTGTGCAAAGTAGGGCTCTTGCAAACTGTGTGGCCATACATCACACAGCCAGGCATTTACACACTAACAGGAGAAAATGCTGCGTTAATTGATTAAGAACAAACCAACAGCCACAAAAGGTGATAGAGCTTGTAGTTTTATGTTTACAGAACTGTGAAAGAATGATCAGGCGGGGTGGGGCAGAGCCTCACATGGCCACCTTCTTCGCACAGTCCCACAGGGAATGGGGGAGAAGATCTCATCACCACGGGAAGCCAGGGGGGTGGATTTGTAACATTTTAGATCCCGACTATGGATATAACAGCTTACAAAAGGCGAACTTATACTTTAATACGGTTCAGCTAGTGTGGGGTGCAGAATACACTTTTTTTCACAATAAACACATTGAAAAGAAAGTAGGAGTAAAAAGTCCCCCGCCTTGCAGTAAGAGTAACCCCCAGCATTGATGGCAGCAGGGCCATAGGTCAATTTTTTTCTGCTCTGGGTTGGTTAGCTCATGGCTTAGCTGTATTTTTACCATCCCCCAACTGTTCCCCCCAGCAGACAGGGCAAAAGTTAAATAGGCCGTTGAACTCTGCAAATGGGAACTCCTATCGAATGTGGCCCATTTAACTATCCAGTTTTTGAATGGTGCTGCAGGTATTTACGGGTTAAAAAAAAGGTATTAAAAAGAGGGAATACATTATGCATCTGTGAGGAGGCACTAAACAGAGGAAATACACAGACAGTTGACACTTTGTCTGAGCCTACCGTGAAGATGGTGGTGAGCAGTACTAGTGGCCAAGTGGTTCGCTCTTTCACTGTGCCCGTGTGTGTTTCCTGCGGGTACTTTGGTTTCCTCCCACTCTCCAAAGAGACGCTGGTAGGTTAATTGGCTCCGGTCTAAAATTGATCCCCATATGTGTATGTATCATGTATGATTGCGAGTTAGGGACCTTAGATTGTAAGCAGGGACTGATGTGAACATGCAATATATATGTAAAGGGTTATGCTAAACCTAACGTAAATATGCACACCTGCTAACTTCTTGGAGAGTTTTTTTTCACACGTAAATGCACATTGTGCATAGGGCAACCCATTCACTTGAAAGGCCTGACCCACGCACAGCAAATATTACAAACTCACTTTGAAATCTTTTCGGTTGTGGAGAGTCGTGCATTTTGTAGCGTGTCAAAGCAGGCATCTGCCGCTAACTGCGACTGGGGTGTCATTAACAATTAGGCTGTATTCACATTTGCATGTCTCTGAACGCAACATGCATGCTTTGGAGCGCATTTAAGACATGCACTGCAAATACTTATCACGCTTGCACCATCATCATGGCAACACAAACATGATGTGCATTTGCAGCAGGTTTCTAAAATGTGTACTAAAGCATGTATTTTCTGTGCGGGTTTTAGTGCTTTTGTAACTGTGCATGCAGTCTAATTGGCAATGACACCTCAATCAAGCTTACCATGCCATTATGGCGACTTGAGTCATATGCAACACGCTGCGAAGCACACATTTTATTTGCAGGTTTATGCACAGTTGGAAATTTGCAGACATGAACGCAGCTGAATTTTTAATGACACCCCAATCACAGTAAGCAGAAGCGTGTTTTGGGAACAGGATGTATTACCCCCCCCCCCCCAGCTTGGACGCCAGTTATTGCAACAATATCCCACAGCATTGATACTACGTTCAACAGAGATAACCTCCATCATTGGTGCAATCTTACACAATAATAACCCTCAGCATGGCTTCCAGTATACACACAATAGCCCATAGCATTGGTGCCAGTATACACAGTAATAACCTACACCATTGTTACCAGTTTACACAATAATAACAAACAGCCAGTATACATAATAAGCCCCAGCATTGGTGCCAGGATACACAGTGAAAACCACCAACATTGGTGACAGTTTCCACAGTGATGGCCACTACCATTAGTGACAATTTTTTCAAAAACACACGCTAATTTTGTGCTGCATTTTTCACATATAAATGTGCATGTGGCAACCTATTCACTTGAAAAGGCTTGCCCTATGCACAGCAAACACCACAAAGTAACTCAGAGGAAAGATAACTTCTGCTTGAGTCGCCTAGGCAGCCAAAGCAGACGTGGGAGCTGGGTGCTCCCCATCCCAAAAAAAAATAAAAATCTGACACTCCAAATGTGGCATATAAGAGGGTAAGTAGTGCTTAAAGTGGAGGGCCACCCTGAAAACAAAAAAAATATATAAAAAAAAAAAAAAAAAAAAAATAATAAAACAAATGAAAAAATTTTTTTTTTTTTTACTTACCAGAAATGCCTGTTGCTAGGCACTTTCTCCTAATCTTCCTCTTCCTCCTCCGCGGAGATCTTCTGTCTTCGTCGCGGCGTCTTCTGGGAACTGTGTGTTCCAGAACACAGCGCGTCCCATTCAGAAAGCGCTGCGGGACTCGCGCATGCGCAGTAGCTGCGGGACTCGCGCATGCGCAGTAGGAAACGGGCAGTGAAGCCGTAAGACTCCACTGCCTGTTTCCCTTACAAGGAATGGCGGCGCCGGGACCCGAGAGCCGAGGGACGGGTCGGCCCTCGGGCGGCGACATTGCGGGCGCCCTGGACAGGTGAGTGTGTTGATTAAGTCAGCAGCTGCAGTGTTTGCAGCTGCTGACTTTTTTTTTTTTTCGTATAACCGGCCCTCCTCTTTAAAGCAGAAACTCCACATTTGGTTGGAACTCTGCTTTAACCACTTTGCATCCAGGCCAATTCTAACATTTCTCGCCTACATGTAAAATTCATAATTTCTTTGCTAGAAAATTACATAGAACCCCCAAACATTGTATGTTTTTTTTTAGCAAAGAACCTAGAGAATACAATGGAGGTCATTGCAACTTTTTATCTCACAGAGTATTTGCGCAGCAATTTTTCAAACACTTTTTTTCAGAAAAAAGAAACAGTTTCATGCTTTAAAAAAAAAAAAAAAAAAAAAAAAAAAAAGGATCCTGGCATCCCAGCCAAGGCGACACCGTCAATTTGAATGCAGAGGCCGGGCGTGACGTCATAACATGATTCTTCTTATGGTGCATGGAATCACCGGCTGAAAATGCCGATATCTGAATGATGTCTGTAACCTCAGGCATCATTCAGATATACCACCACAAAGCCCACTACGTCATATGACGTAGCTTGGGCGCCAAGTGGTTAATAAACACTGCTCCTGGCCAGTAATGATGTATGGAAGGGTTCATTAACACTGCCACTGGCCATGGCTGCATTAGCATCAGTGATAATTAGCCCCTTTGTACTGAATTTGTGGACATTAGAAGTGTCAATTAACCCCTTTGTGTTGCATTAATGACCCATTGAATCGTTAAACTGGTTGTAAAGCTAGGTGGGTTTTCTCACCTTAATGCATAGTATGCATTCATGTATAAAAAAAAAATATAACACACACACACCTTGTGTAGTGCTTATCCCCTTCCTGAACTTGAACTATACTTACCTGAGCCTTATCTCAGTTCAGTTGTTACTAAAAAATATATATATATATATATATATATATATATATATATATATATATATATATATATATATATATATATATATATATATATATATATATATATATATATATACATACACACACACACACACACACACACACACACACATTCTTTAATGAACCCCTTTCATGCAGCATCAGTGGACAGGTGCAGTGTTATTTAACCACTTCATGCTGCATTGTGAAGGGTTTAAAGATCACTGCCAAGGAATGCCAAAGGGGGGGGAAGGTTTTAAATGGTTCGATCACCCTGAGAGAATTGTGAACCAACTGTATCCCAACACCACTGTGCAAAACCTTTAGACAGTTCAATAAAGTTCTAACCAATACAGAGTGATTATAATCCCTCCATTGTAAAAAAAAACAAAAAAACAAAAAAAAAAACACATACAATAAATACCTGTAACACAAATTGGTCTGTAAGGGTTTACAACCACATTAATATGCTGTAGAATAAAAGCCTTGGCATCTATAACCTGACATACTCCACACATTATAAGAAACATCACATCTTAAACTGAGACATTCAATGGGGCTCTGCAAAATACAGCAGTTGAAAAAAAAAATATATGTTCCGATAAAAAAATTGTATAATTATGATAGGTTTACAATCCTGAGAGTTTAATACTAGTTTAAGGGTGTGTGAAGTTTTTCATAGGAATAATAAATTGGTGTGGTATTGTGTGTTTTATATGTAATTAGCATGTAGCCAAGGAGTTTGAGATATACATAAGATAGATGGAAGAGGTGATATAGATTATTGGTAGGCAACCTCGGCCCTCCAGCTGTGGTGAAACTACAAATCCCATCATGTCTGGGTTTGTCAGGGTCTTGTAATATCTCATGGGAATTGTAAACAAAAAAAAAAAAAAAAAAAGACAGCTGCAGGGCTGAGGTTGCCTACCCATGGTATAGATGATAGGAAGGGGGTGTAAGGGTTTGTAAAATTAATTTTAACATATGTTAAAAGAAAATAAAAATAGCCGTCTATAGTACAAAAAAAAAAGCAAATAATCGCTAATGTAAATATTACTTTCACTGTTCCACCGTATAAAAGGAACCCCATACAGTAGCGATTATTTGCTCTTTTTGTACTATAAAGCCTGTGTTAGGCCTGGATCACACTTATGTGTTTTTGGTGCTTTTTGCAGAAACCCACTACAGTTTATTTAACATGGTTCCCTATGGGAGACTTTAACATCTATGCTTTTTTTTCAGCTACTGGGTATTCGGAAAAGGTCAATGACTTTTTTCAACACAAAACAGTGCTTTTTTTGGTTCAAAAGACTTCAATAGAGAAGTTGAAGAAAAGCATGTAGTGCGTTTTTGAAGCAATTTGTGTTTTTTTTTTAATCTGCCCAATAAATTGAGCAAAAAAAAAAAAAAAAAAAAAAAAACACATGAATCACAGCAAAATAACTTGCGCAAAAATCAAAACGCACAGCAAAAACACTGCAGAAACAGTTCAAATCAAAAGCAAATTGCATAGATGTCTACAAAGCATTATGCTGGCCACACAGATCAATTTTCAGACAAGAATATTCATACAAAAAAACTTTTTACATTTGCTGAACTTTAACTTAATATATTAGGCACATTGAATCAACATCTCAGCATAAACTATGAATATATAAATCAGTAAAAGATCTATATCTATCACTTCTGTATGCTCCTATCATCTGTACAATCTCTACTATCAAGCCCATTTATATTCCAAAATATGTGGACTACCTAAAATCTAAAAAACATCAATTATACATTCCCCACAATCGGTTATTAAAAATTCTTACCCCTGACACTTGTCATGAGCTGCCATGTGCTTCACTTTTAGCTCTACTGTGTAGATTGGAAAGGGGAGGGGTAAGAGGAGGTAGGAACACTTCAATGCTTTAATTGAATGTAATTTCCAAATTAACCTGTTGTGGCGTTGCTGAGCAGAAGCAAATTCACCTCTGGTGGTGCAGACATGTTGCCCCAGATAGTTTTTCAGAGTATGTAATTTCCAAAGTAACCTGTTGCTGCGCTGTTGAGCAAGTTTCATTACTCCGTAGCACTGGACACTTTGCTGCCTTGTAATAAGTCACAACAGAGGGAGGCCAGCAGGTCAGATAAAGGTCACTGGAAAGCAGCACACATTCTGACTGCATGTTATAAATCGAAGCTGGTCATTACAGCCATACATCATACAATCTAGCTGAGAAAAAATATGTAGGGGAAAATCTGTTACTATACTGCAGAAAATTAGCTGTGGAAAAAATATGGAGGGAAATATGCTAATAGACTCCAGGAAATTAACAGTGACAAAAAAAATGAATTAAAATAGATGCTAATATACTGCAGAAAATTAGCTGTACAAAAAAAAGGGAAGGAAAAGTCGGCTAATATACTGCAGAAAATTAGCTGTGAAAAATATGGAGGGAAAAACTATGCTAATAGACTCCTGGAAATTAGCAGTGACAAAAAAAATGTAGATATGTGCAATTAGCAGATTGTAGATATGTGCGATTAGCAGATTGTAGATATCTGCAATTTGCAGATTGTAAATATCTGCGATTTGCAGATTGTCGATATGTGTGATTTGCAGATTGTCAATATGTGCGATTTGCAGAATGTAGATATGTGCCATTTGCAGAATGTAGATATGTGCAATTTGCAGGTTGTAGATATGTGCGATTTAAAAGATGCAAATAGACTGCAGAAAATTAGCTGAGGAATAAAGTATGGAGGGACATGTATGCTAATAGACAAATAACCATAAAATGAAGGTGCTTCATTAAAAAAAAAAAGAGATGGGCTAAATTCTCTCAAACGCCTATAGAAACATAATTATGTTTATATTTTTTTGTTGAAATTTGATATTACTGAGATGCTCATAAGCAACGTCCGCCGCAGCGGCCGCTGTAACTATTAATTCCCCACACAAGTTGAACACTCCCTCACCTTTGTGCATTCATAGCATGTCATGTTCAAAGTAACCTGTTGTGGCGCTGCTGAGCAGCCGTCAAACTCATCAATGGTGGTGCTGACATGGAACCCACGATAGTTTTTTAGAGCATGTAATTTCAAAAGTAACCTGGGGTGGCGCTGCTGAGCAGCCTTCAACTTCAGCACTGGTGGTGCTGACATGGAACCCACGATAGTTTTTCAGAGCATGTAATTTCAAAAGTAACCTGGGGTGGCGCTGCTGAGCAGCCTTCAACTTCACCACTGGTGGTGCTGACATGGAACCCACGATAGTTTTTTAGAGCATGTAATTTCCAAAGTAACCTGTTGCTGCGCTGTTGAGCAAGTTTTATAACTCCGGATCACTGGACACTTGGCTACCTTGAAATAAGTCACAACAGAGGGAGGCCAGCAGGTAAAAAGGTCACTGCAAAGCAGCAAACATTCTGACGGCATGTTTGAAATCGAAGATGGTCATTTCAGCCATACATCATACAATTTAGTTGTGAAAAAATATGGAGGGGAAAATGTGCTACTATACTGCAGAAAATTACCTGTGAAAAATATGGAGGGAAATATGCTGATAGACTCCAGCAAATTATCAGTGACAAAAAAAGGATTAAAATAGATGCTAATATACTGCAGAAAATTAGCTGTACAAAAAAAAAAAAATGGAAGGAAAAATCTGCTAATATACTGCAGAAAATTAGCTGTGAGAGATATGGAGGGAAAAATATGCTAATAGACTCCAGCAAATTAGCAGTGACAAAAAGAAAATGTAGATATGTGCAATTTGCAGCTTGTAGATATGTGCGATTTAAAATATGGAGGGAAAAAGATGCAAATAGACTGCAGAAAATTAGCCGAGGAAGAAATTATGGAGGGACATATATACTAATCGACAAATAACCACAAAATGAAGGTGCTTCATTAAAAAATGAGATGGGCTAAATTCTCTTAAGCAAATGCCTATAAAACCATAATAATATTAATATTTTCCAGTTGTGAAATTTGATATTACTGAGATGCTCATAAGCAGCGGCCGCTGTAGCTATTAATTCACCACAAGAGTTGAACACTCCCTCACCTTTGTGCATTCATAGCATGTCATGTTCAAAGTAACCTGTTGTGGGGCTGCTGAACAGCTGTCAAACTCATCAATGGTGGTGCTGACATGTAACCCACGATAGTTTTTTAGAGAATGTAATTTCAAAAGTAACCTGGGGTGGCGCTGCTGAGCAGCCTTCAACTTCACCACTGGTGGTGCTGACACGGAACCCACGATAGTTTTTCAGAGCATGTAAATTCAAAAGTAACCTGGGGTGGCGCTGCTGAGCAGCCTTCAACTTCACCACTGGTGGTGCTGACATGGAACCCACGATAGTTTTTCCGAGCATGTAATTTCAAAAGTAACCTGGGGTGGCGCTGCTGAGCAGCCTTAAACTTCACCACTGGTGGTGCTGACATGGAACCCACGATAGTTTTTTAGAGCATGTAATTTCCAAAGTAACCTGTTGCTGCGCTGTTGAGCAAGTTTCATAACTCCGGATCACTGGACAACTTTGCTACCTTGTAATAAGTCACAACAGAGGGAGGCCAGCAGGTCAGAAAAAGGTCACTGCAAAGCAGCAAAAACATTCTGACTGCATGTTTGAAATCGAATATGGTCATTGCAGCCATACATCATACAATTTAGTTGTGAAAAAATATGGAGGGGAAAATGTGCTACTATACTGCAGAAAATTACCTGTGAAAAATATGGAGGGAACTATGCTAATAGACTCCAGCAAATTAGCAGTGACAAAAAAAATGGATTAAAATAGATGCTAATATACTACAGAAAATTAGCTGTACAAAAAAAAAAAAAATGGAAGGAAAAATCTGCTAATATACTGCAGAAAATTAGCTGTGAAAAATAGGGAGGGAAAAATATGCTAATAGACTCCAGGAAATTAGCAGTGACAAAAAGAAAATGTAGATATGTGCAATTTGCAGCTTGTAGATATGTGCGATTTAACCACTTGCTTACTGGGCACTTAAACCCCCTTCATGCCCGGATCAATTTTCAGCTTTCAGCGCTGATGCACTTTGAATGACAATTGCACGGGCATACAACACTGTACCCAAATGACATTTTTATCATTTTTTCCCCACAAATAGAGCTTTCTTTTGGTGGTATTTAATTACAGCTGGGAGTTTTATTTTTTGCCAAACAAACAAAAAAAAGATGCAAAAAAAAAATCATGTTTAAGACCCTTTTCACACTGGGGTGTTTTTCAGGCGTTTTTCAAGCGCTTTAGCGTTAAAAAAAGCGCCTGTAAAGCGCTTGAAAGAAGCCTCATCTGCAGTCCCAATGTGAAATGTCAGCGCCCGAAAAACGCTTGTAAAGCGCCACTTAAACTAGCAGCGCTTTACCAGCGTTTTTCCAGCGTTAATGGGGTGCTTTTAACCCCTGCTAGTGGCCAAACAAAGGGTTAAAAGCGCCCACAAAATGCTGCTGCCAATAGCGTTTTTCAGGCGTTTTCGGGCATTTTACAAGCGCTTCCTATTGATTTCAATGGGAAGGGGCGTTTTAGGAGCGTTGTATTCACCGCTCCAAGACCCCTTTCACACTGGGGCGTTTTTCAGGCGTTTTTCAGGTGCTTTAGCATTAAAAAAAGCGCCTGTAAAGCGCTTGAAAGAAGCTGCAACTGCAATCCCAATGTAAAAGCCTGAGTGCTTTCACACTGAGGCGCTGCGCTGGCAGGGCATCAAAAAAAGTCCTGCAAGCAGCTTCTTTGCAGCGCTTTTGGAGCGGTGAATACAACGCTCCTAAAGCGCCCCTTCCCATTGAAATCAATGAGGAGCGCCTGTAAAACGCCTGAAAAACGCCTGAAAAATGCTATTGGCAGCAGCGTTTTGTGGGCGCTTTTAACCCTTTATTTGGCCACTAGCAGGGGTTAAAAGCGCCCCAATAACGCTTGAAATACGCTGGTAAAGCGCTGCTAGTTTAAGCTGCGCTTTACGAGTGTTTTTCGGGCGCTGACATTGTGAAAGGGCTCTTAAAGCACTTGGGCTTTCACATTGGGACTGCAGATGAGGCTTCTTTCAAGCACTTTACAGGCGCTTTTTAACGCTAAAGCGCCTGAAAAACGCCTGAAAAACGCCCCAGTGTGAAAGGGGTTCAAAAGCGCTGCAAAGAAGCTGCTTGCAGGACTTTTTTGACGCTTTGCCAGTGCAGCGCCTCAGTGTGAAAGCACTCGGGCTTTTACATTGGGATTGCAGTTGCAGCTTCTTTCAGGCTTTTTTTTTTAATGTTAAAGCGCCTGAAAAACACTCCAGTGTGAAAGGGATCTTGGTGTGAAAGCACTTGGGCTTTTACATTGGGATTGCAGTTGCAGCTTCTTTCAGGCGCTTTTTTAACGCTAAAGCGCATGAAAAACGCCTGAAAAACGCCCCAGTGTGAAAGGGGTCTAATAGTTTGTTATAAAATTTTGCAAACAGGTCATTTTTCTCCTTCATTGAAGTGCGCTGATGAGGCAGCACTGATAGGCTGCACTGGTGGGCACTGATAGGCTGCATTGGTGGGCACTGATAGGCTGCACTGGTGGGCACTGATAGGCTGCGCTGGTGGGCACTGATAGGCATAGTTAAGGCGGCACTAATAGGCACAGATAAGGCGGCACCGATGGGCACAGATAAGGCGGCACCGATGGGCACAGATAAGGCGGCACTGATGGGCAAAGATGGGCACATATAAGATGGCACGGATGGGTGGCACTAAGGGGCACTGATAGGTATCACTGATAGATGGGACTGATGGGCACTGATAGGTGGCACTGATAGATGGCTCTGATAGGTGGCACTGCTGGGCACTGATGGGCGGCACTGATGGGCACTGGTAGATGACACTGATGGGCACGGATATGTGGCACTGGAGTGCAGCACCTTTGTTGAGGCAGATTGTGGGCCCTGAATATAAATGGGTGGGTCCTGCGCAAATCGTGCCACTCAAGTTAGCATTTGCACTTTATATCACTCAGGCTCCTTTTCACAGCATCTGTGTTTCATTATATCTGATTTTGGATTTTGTTCCACTCTAGTCACTTATTACCACTTAGCGGCGCGAAGGCTGACCACTTTTATTAGATTGTGGGCACTGCTGGGTGGCACTGTGGGCACTGCTGGGTGGCACTGCTGGGTGACACTGTGGGCACTGCTGGGTGGCACTGACGGGGGGCAGGTGGGCACTGGCAGGGCTGGCCGTGATCGGGACTGTATCATATGATCGCCGTTGTATCGCCGTTGTATCATATGATCAGCTGTCATTGGCTGACAGCTGATCACGTGATAAGGGGTTAGGATCGACCCCTTGCTCGGATCGGTGATCAGGCGAGTCTCATAGACTCGACGATCACAGAGCGCGCCGTGCGCGCCCCTTAGGGGGCGCGCAGGCCGCTAGTGCACGGGACGACGTCTATCGGCAAAGGAGGTCCACGCTGTAGCCATCATTTGGCTATAGCGTGGGTCTCAGGTGGTTAAATGATGGAGGGAAAAAGATGCAAATAGACTGCAGAAAATTAGCTGAGGAATAAATTATGGAGGCACATATATGCTAATAGACAAATAACCACAAAATGAAGGTGCTTCATTTAAAAAAATGAGATGGGCTAAATTCTCTTAAGCAAACGCCTATAGAAACATAATAATGTTAATATTTTTTAGTTGTGAAATTTGATATTACTGAGATGGTCATAAGCAGTGGCCGCTGTAACTATTAATTCACCACACAAGTCGAACACTCCCTCACCTTTATGCATTCATAACATGTCATGTTCAAAGTAACCTGTTGTGGCGCTGCTGAGCAGCCGTCAATCTCATCAATGGTGGTGCTGACATGTAACCCACGATAGTTTTTCAGAGCATGTCATTTCAAAAGTAACCTGGGGTGGCGCTGCTGAGCAGCCTTCAACTTCACCACTGGTGGTGCTGACATGGAACCCACGATAGTTTTTTTAAAGCATGTAAATTCAAAATTAACCTGGGGTGGCGCTGCTGAGCAACCTTCAACTTCAGCACTGGTGGTGCTGACATGGAACCCACGATAGTTTTTTAGAGTATGTAATTTCCAAATTAACCTGTTGCTGCGCTGTTGAGCAAGTTTCATAACTCCGGATCACTTTGCTACCTTGTAATAAGTCACAACAGAGGGAGGCCAGGAGGTCAGATAAAGGTCACTGCAAAGCAGCAAACATTTTGACTGTACATGTTCCAATTTGAAGCTCTTGGAACATAATAAGAGGGGAAAACCTCAACAACACTTTCAATTCAGATCCAATCAGGCAGGTCCTTGCACTACATAGCTGAAAGTAAATCTAAAGGAGATCATACAAGAAGATTGTATAATGTATGACCAGCTTAAGGAGCTGTTCACACCATTAGAGCATGAGTGTGGTTGTGTGCATTCCTGCACATCACTTGTAGAACAGACCATTTATTTCAATGGGTTTCCCTACTTGCCTAAAGAATTCCCTGGTTATAGAAATATCAAAAATCATATAATATATGTGGTCAAATCTAACAGCACTTTCAATTTGTATACAATCAGGCAGGCCCTTGCACTACATAGATGAATGTAAATCTAGAGATTGTACAAGAAGATTGTATTATAGAAAGCCAGCTAAAGGCTCTGTTCACAAAACTGGAGCATGTGCGTGGTTCTGTGCATTTATGAGCATCAGATGTAGGGCAAACCATTCATTTCAATGTGATTCCCTATGTGCCAGATAAATTCCCTGACCCTTTTGAGAAATAGGAATTGTGTCACTGTTAGGTGTGACTACTGCAAGTCACCTATTCATAAGTTATGTTACCGTTTCCCAATTATTATTAGAGTCTTATCTAAGCAAGGAGACACGGAAAGAGTTCTCAGTATGTCTGCTCAGACGGTCGCACTCACTCACTCTGAGTCTCTTTATTATCACACAGCTCTTATATACACAAAAGACAGACAGGCGTTAAAAATGTTGAAACAAAACAACTTCTATAAAAGGCAATTTCTAAGTGTCTTCTGCTCTTAGAGCTGATGCAGCAGTTGACCCTTATGACATGGCTTCCTCTTTGTGTGTACGTGACTGGATGTGACTGCACCCATCCGGCCTTTAAGAATGATGTCTTTAAAACAACTGAAAACAGACGAGATAAGCATTTATAAGAAACATACTGTCAACCATTTTTATTCTTATACCTTGATCCTCACAACTTCCCCCTTTGACATCACCCTTCCCTCTTACCCTGGGTCCACCTGAACAAGTTCTAGTCGGCCTATGTCCAAAGTACTCTCCCTGACCGCGAGTTGTCAGAGGGGTATACACCCATCCCCCTGGATAGTACCAACATCTAAAATTCAGGAAGAGTGGCTTTTCTGACAGATGGGTGATGTCAAGGAACCAAATCCACCTATCTTATCCAACTTATCAACTTACAAAAGTTCCATCTTTTCTACAGCATTTACCTTGGCTTTCTTGCAAAAGCACATGAGCAGTTTAAAACACGCATAAAGAAGAAATACAAATAAAAGCACCACTATAATTGTCATCGCTGCCTTCTTAAGCCAAGAGAATAACCCTGAGAAGCTAAAAGTTCCACCAAACGGATCCCAGTCACGGCCAATATTACGGGCCTTCTCCTGTAGATCCTTTACTTCCGTGCGGTGTCGTGCAATGATGTCATAATAGTCGGGTATCTCGATGCTGGTGTTATGTATCCAAGTACAACATTCATAGTCTTCTGTAGCCTCACAGAGTCCTGTTAATGCTGCACTCATACTTTCAATCGCTAACTCATGTAATTCTATTTGTTTTGTGATGGCTCTGGTCTCTAGATTTAACTTAGTAATGTCATCAGAGTTTTTCTCCAAAATATCATTAATTATTCCAGTATAGTTATTTAGTCGCTTCATTAAGTCTATACCCCATCCTGTCCAGGACGGGAACCAAGCCCATGCCATGTCCTGCTCTAAGAATATTTCTCTCTTGCTACGATATCTGAGGGGATATCTGGGGTGTATACTAGCTTCTAGTAGGTGATCACCTCGTTCATCACCCACTACTCCCATTACTGGTACTAAACTTGCGAGGTAGCACCATCCCTGAGCCCTTCTAGGTATCCAGGTATAACACTTATCCCCACAACAGATGTATATATTGTTTCCTAGAGCTACTGATCTTGAACTGATATCATTTCTATAACGAGAGGTGTATCCATAGAGGGATAAGTTGGATACTAACCACCTAACATTATTATCCACAATGTTAGTGAGGAAGTCAGATAATGTCTGGTGTGTGCTGGAATTACTGGGGTAGAAGCTTCCATTTAATACGACAATGGACAAATTAAACTTGCTGTCTTGGCATTCTCTATTTCCTCCCGTTGTGTTCCCTAAGTTGAAACACCAGGCAGGGGGAAAGGCGAGACCATTTGATTTAAACATTACTGTCTTGCTGGTATTTGTTCCAGTTATGTTAATGCTACTGTTAGCAAGGTCAGTATAATTTATAGGAACTGCCATCAGTGGTATGTTTGCTGTACTGGGGTGTAATTTACTGCAAATCCAACATTTCTCATATCCTGACTTCCGAGCATAAGCATATTTAAACTTCAGTAATAAAATTTTTTTAGAAAATCCTTCATCCTTGTGAATTTCATTCTGTGAGGTAACCAAACTATTGGTCAGGATTACTGAAACAAAAAGAATAAAAAGATACATGTTGTCATTTGCCAACTGGCTCCTTTTTACAGTGTGAAGCGTGGATCCAGGCTGCTTTACCCTCCAACTTGACCGATGTGGGAGTGGTCAGCAGTACTTGATATGGTCCTTCAAACCGTGGCTCTAAAGCTTTTCTGGTATGTTTCTTTACATAGACCCAATCTCCGGGGCTCAGCGAATGAGTACCTGCTATTGAGTTAGGGTCTGGAAGAGAAGAATACACACTTTTGTGGATCTTAGTTAGATGCTGTTGTAATTGTATCACATATGCAGTCAAACTATCACATTGCAATTGCATACTCTGTGGAAAGTATAAACCTAGTCTGGGTGCATTCCCAAAAAGTATTTCATATGGGGATAACCCTGTTTTTCCCGTTGGAGTATACCTTATGGAGAACAAAGCTAAAGGCAGACATTCTGGCCAAGGTTTATTTAACTCTTGCATAGCTTTTTGTATTTTTAACTTTATTGTCCCATTTACTCTTTCTACTGATCCTGAACTCTGTGGGTGGTAAGGGGTGTGGAAACTTTGTTGAACCCCTAACATAGCCATTACATTCTGCATGATTTCTCCTGTAAAGTGTGTTCCCCTATCTGATTCTATGGTTTCAGGAAGACCAAACCTAGGTATTAACTCTGTGATCAGTTTCTTCGCTGTGGCTTTCGCTGTAGCTGATTTCACTGGATAACTTTCTGGCCAGCCTGAAAATAAGCAGATGCACACGAGACAAAATTCAAATGGGCCGCTCTTAGGCATTTGGATATAGTCAATTTGCAGTCTCTGAAAGGGATACTGGGCCCGAACCTGATGTTTACGTGGGGTTTTCACTCTCTGTCCTGGGTTATTTAACAGACAGATTTGGCATGCAGCACAGTAGTTCCTTGCAGTACTACTGAATCCAGGGGCTAGCCATCCTTGGCTTACAATCCTATACATAGAATTGGAGCTGACATGAGTGGGCAAGTGGACAGCCGCTGCCATTGCTGGGTATAGAGAGGCAGGTAGGCATATTCTGCCTCCTTCCCTCCATATATTGTCAAGGCCTGGTGCTGCTCCCATTTTTACCCATCTATCTTTCTCGCTCTCTCCTGCTTGCTCCTGTAGTTTACTCATCTGCTGCCATGTCGGTTCTGGGATGCTCACCTTTACCGTAGCTAAGGTCTCAGGGCTTACTTCCCCTAGAGCTGCTTGTTTTGCAGTTAAATCTGCAAATGCATTTCCTTTTGCCTCAATTGTTTTTGCGCTCGTGTGTGCCGCTATCTTCATAATGGCTACTCTTCTAACTTTTTGAAGATTGTTCAGGACTCTTTTGATTCCTTCACCATGTTTAACAGGTGTGCCTGCTGCTGTAAGGTAACCTCTAGCTTTCCATATGTGGCCATAATCATGTGCAACACCATAAGCATAGGCAGAGTCAGTGTAAATGTTCCCTTCTTGTCCCTCTAAGTGTTCTAAGGCTTTTTCTAAGGCCGTTAGTTCCGCTTCTTGTGCCGACATGTGTGCTGGTAATGACTTTGCCTCAATTACCTGTGTGTCCGTTACCACAGCATAACCTGTGTGATATTTACCTTTGTCATCGGCAAATCTACTACCATCCATGTACAGTGTGTGTTCTGCATTTGCAATGGGTGTGTCTGTGACATGTGGGAACCCCGTGATCTCTTGTTCCATAAGTTGAAAACAATCGTGTTTGTCAGATGTTATGTCATGAAATGAAAGTGTGTCAGAATCCTGAGTTTCTTGTGCTGTGCCTTCACCATTACTCCCCCCTGTCAAATCTGTCTGTAAGGGTAGAAGTTGTGCTAAGTTAAAGGAAGTGCATCGCTGGAAGGTAACATTGGGAGGTAGGAGCAAGGTGCATTGCAGACGCAGCTGCCTCGCCATTGATATGTGCTTTGGCTGAACTTGTGACAAGATGGCGTGTATGTCATGTGTGGTATGTACCACTACAGGATTGTCTAAGACAATTTCTGAGGATTTGTCAATGATAATTGACACTGCTGCGACTGCTCGTACACAGGACGGTGATCCTCTAGAGACAGGATCGAGAGCCGCTGAGAAATATGCTACCGGCCTTTGTTTGATGTGTTGTTGTGTCAACACCCCTGTTGCGTGTCCCGTGATTTCAGCAATGTACAAATGAAATGTTTTGGTATAGTCAGGGATCCCGATCGCAGGTGCCAAAATTAGTAACTTTCTTAAGGTGCTAAAAGACTTATGACCTGCTTCTGTGAGTACATAGGGTACTATTTTCAAGCAATCATATAATGGCTGCATCAGAGAACTGGCATGTGGTATCCATTGTCTACAATATGATACCATTCCCAGAAACATACGAAGTTGCTTAAAGTTGCGTGGGACATTCATTTGTCTTATGGCCTGGACTCGTTCTTCAGTGAGGTGTCGAGTACCCTGGGATATACAGTGGCCCAAAAAGACAACCTTTTTCTGGCATACCTGTAACTTAGTTCTATTCACTTTGCACCCTTTTTTAGCCAGGAATTGTAACAATGATAGAGTGGCTTTTAAACAAGTATCGTTATCCGGACAACATAACAATAGGTCATCTACATATTGCAACAATACACAAGTGTCAGGTGGTTGCCATTCCCTATTTTTACTTTTAAAGGTTTAGTCAGTGGGGCATCGGACAAAAGACCGTCATAACCACTTATGGGTATGGTGTCACGGGATGTCATGTGTGGAGGGACTACTGAATCAGATAATAAGCTGCGTGATGCTCCTGTGTCAACTAAACAAGGAATATGTTTACCTTCCACCTTCATCAACATGTGGAGCATTTTATTCTCTGATTCAGCTAGGACTGGGGCAAGTCATGCGGTCGGATCGTCCCTATCGTTGGTACGCCTCTGTCTGTAGTCCCTCGTGTCTCTGTCCGTGTTTCCTTCCTGTTCGTCTTTTATTCTTTTCCTACAGTCTCTTTTTATATGTCCCACCTTGTTGCAGTAATAACAGGTAAGAGGTTTACGGAAGGAATTCCCTCCTTCATTGACCCGGGCAACAGTGTTAACTCCCGGTGTCCTTCTGGGTTTAGCTTCTGCTAAATCAGCCTCTATGCCTTGTGCTTTCTGCAACAATGTTCCTCTGTCCCGTATGGCTCTCCATTCGGGAGTACATGCCTTCAGTTTGTCACCTATTTGGGGTACTAGTCCTTCCATAAACTGTCGATTGAAAGCCCTAATGGTGACGGGTAAGGCTAAATCTAGACCTTCGTCAGCCATCATGCTTTCCATGTTGAGGTAAAATTCTGTAACAGTCTGACCTGGGGCCTGTTTTATGGGCGCTGTCGAACCCCTTTCCTGCTGTTTCCTTTGGCAAAATTCTCGTAACTGATTAATAAACAGGAGTCTAGAGTCTATATGACGGGGGTGTATTCCTGGTGGATCTGCTGCTGGATCCCCTTGTGGTCTATGTGGAGCAATTTCATTCATAAATTGATTAAACATCGTCAGTGTCATTTTATGTCTACACAAATCTTCCCCATCTTGCCAAGCTGCTTCATGTGTGTCTAGTAATTGTGTCACGAATCTACAGAATGCGGCAGGTTTTGCTACGGGATCAGGAGCATTCTGTATTAATGCCATAAGAGTGTCAGCCGACCAAGGTGCCCATGTCCTCAGAACGACTTGTTGAGTCACTGTAGGTGGCTGTCCTGCTTGACCCGCATTTGGATTATTTACTTGTATTACCCTAGTCCGACTGTGGACTGGAGCTACGGACTCTGGTCTTTGAGCTCCGCAATGTACACATTCCTGTGCCCAGTCTGTATTCTGGGTACCGCATACTCGGCATACCCATCCTCTTCCTCTTAAGGAAGGATAAAGTTTTGGTCTTTCGCTACCTGGTGTGGTAGTGGTATAAGGAGGTGGAGTACCTTCCGTTTTTACTCCATCCTCGGGAGCAGAAGGGAGACTCTTGCGTCGGACCTTCATGTCCCATCCACCCTGTTCATGACAATACTTCCATCCCTCCTCTTTAGCCCTGTTGGAAACCTTAATTAAACATTGTATTTGTGATACCCATCTGTTCTGCAGGACCTCTCCCTGTCTGTCTCTCTTTATATTCTCCCAACCTTCTACACTTAGCCCATTTTCTCCATCCATTCCAAATTTCTTGAGAACCCTATTCGTGCCCTGTGCCTTGTCCTTCCCATACAACATTGTAATTATGTCTTTAACAGCATAACATTTCTGAGATTCCTCCTGGGGTTTACCATGTGTCTGGCCCATTTTGACAGTCCTGCCTAGGTGGCGTTTGGATCACTTACTAAGTGTCTCGTTGCCTTCTCCTCCTAGGGTGCCAAAATACTAAAAACCTCTCCTGGATGAGATTTCTGAAATCGAATTACTTTATATGCTAGCCAACTGACAAATATTATGACCAGACTGACGGCTACAACATATACAAGCATTCCTTTTGGTGGCCAAACACATATAACTAGATCTCCGGACTTTGTGGAGACCTTATTCCCTTCCCATTACCATGGAATCTCTCAGCATTCGTTTCTTATTCCTGCTTTATTGAGGCAGTCAGGACTTATACTTTCAACCCGTTTTTAGGCTCATGAATCAAAAAGCGTATATCAAACTTAAGTGTCGGACCCCCAAGTACTCTTACGAGTTAAGGGCGCATTCCGTTACTCATTGGGATGATATATGTTTCAATTCACACCATACAAACAGGGCTTATCTCAGTCACAACAGACAGATGACAAGGAGACAGACAAGAAACAACGGTAACATAAGTCAAATATTAAATTCAAGACTCGCTTACTACAGAGGTTGGTTTTACCTGAAGAACAATACAGACAGATCGGGTGGGCACAAATCTAAGAAGCACAGAGTTTATAAGAAAATAAAGCTTTTCTTACCTGCGCAGGTTTTGTCTGTGGTTCCTAATGTGCCCGACCTCTTCGTTCCGTCCTTATGTTCGTTCGCCTCTTGTAGTTTCTTTAGCGAAGTCCCTTGTTCGTGCGCCAAAAATGTTAGGTGTGACTACTGCAAGTCACCTATTCATAAGTTATGTTACCATTTCCCAATTATTATTAGAGTCTTATCTAAGCAAGGAGACACGGAAAGAGTTCTCAGTATGTCTGCTCAGACGGTCGCACTCACTCACTCTGAGTCTCTTTATTATCACACAGCTCTTATATACACAAAAGACAGACAGGCGTTAAAAATGTTGAAACAAAACAACTTCTATAAAAGGCAATTTCTAAGTGTCTTCTGCTCTTAAAGCTGATGCAGCAGTTGACCCTTATGACATGGCTTCCTCTTTGTGTGTACGTGACTGGATGTGACTGCACCCATCCGGCCTTTAAGAATGATGTCTTTAAAACAACTGAAAACAGACGAGATAAGCATTTATAAGAAACATACTGTCAACCATTTTTATTCTTATACCTTGATCCTCACAGTCACCATGTGCTTTGCTGAATTCAAACGTGTGTGCATTCACAGATGTGTGGGGTAAAATTAAAGCGGGAGTCCGCCGTTTTTTTTTTTTTTTTAAGGCCAGCAACTACAAATACTGCAGCTGCTGACTCTTACAATAATGACATTTACCCGCCCAGCGTGCCTGTGCAGTCTCTCGATCGTCTCTCGGGTGCTGCCGCTGCCATCTTGGGATATGGAAATCAGGAAGTGGAGCCTTTCAGCTCCATTTCCCGGTTCCCTACTGCGCATGCACGAGTCGCGCTGCGCAATAAGGATGGTCCCCGCTGTCTCTGGGATCCGTGTGTTTCCCAGCAGGCAACGGGGGACTTTTGGAAAGGGGCGTACCTTCTGCAGAATCTACACCGGAAGTGGGTGCAGATACCTGTACTGTACAGGTACCTGCACCCCCTCCTCCCTGAAAGGTGCCAATTGTGGCGCCAGAGGGGGGGGGGGATTCCAATGAGCGGAGGGGCCACTTTAGGGTGGACCTCCGCTTTAACAATAAGGTCCCATTCAGGCCTGGGCATTTTTCTAGAAGTGCACAAAACTGTACATGTTTGCATGTATTTGACAACAAGCGCAAAATTGTTTCATGCTTGCAGTTGCGGGAATTCCACTATACGCTATGCGTAATCCATCTCACCTGCACTGATGAGCGTCCTTTCAGCATTCTGGTATAATGCATCTCAGTAAACCCCTGTCTTGAACATTTCCCCAAATAAAATGCCTTGCAACCCCCCATGTGTTAATCAGGCACACGGGCATCAGGAGCGTACATTTAATAACCGATAATGTCTTTGCAGAGTGAACACATCCCCCCAGGCATTGCACAGAGGCTCTTCGCTGGTGGACATATCCTCACTGCAAACACTTCTCTGCATCCTCAGCAAGCTTTTCACTACCAGACGGATCTCAACCAGCCTCAGTCTGCCCCAGCCAGCTCTTTAGAGCGGGCTGCAGGAAAACTAACCATGGGAGACATTATGACAATACATATTAAATACATCTTCATAAAATTTCCACAACACAGTGAGATTCATTATTAATAAAACTCAAAATGCAGCAAGCGTATGTGCGTCTAAAAAAGAAGCTTAACCACTTTGCATCCAGGCCAATTCTGACATTTCTCTCCTACATGTAAAATTCATATTTTTTTTGCTAGAAAATTACATAGAACCCCAAACATTATATATGTTTTTTTAGCAAAGACCCTAGAGACTACAATGGTGGTCATTGAAACTTTATCTCGCTCGGTATTTGCACAGCAATTTTTCAAATACTTTTTTTTCAGAAAAAAAACAGTTTCACGCTTTACTTTTTTTTCTTTTTTTTTTTTCTTTAAGTTAGCCCAATTTTGTCACTCTTCAAAATTGCACACATTCGTGGAATGGCACCAAACGTTGGTATTTAAAAATCCCCATAGGCGACGCTTTCAATTTTTTACTGATTACATGTTTTGGGTTACAGAGGAGGTCTAGGGCTAGAATTATTGTTCTCGCTAACGTTCGTGGCGATACCTCACATGTGTGGATTGACCACCATTTTCATATGTGGGCGGGACTTATGTTTGCGTTCGCTTCTGCGTACAAGCTCACGGGGAAAGGGGCGCTTTACATTTTTTTTTAATTGTTAATTTTATTTTTTATTTTTTGTTTGACACTTAAAAAAAAAATAATTATGACTTTTATTCCTATTACAAGGAATGTAAGCATCCCTTATAATAGGAATATGGCATGAAATTACCTATTTACAGTGAGATATGGGGTCAATAAGACCCCACATTTCACCTCTAGGCTGGGAAGCCTAAAATAAAAAAAAAAAGATCCTTGCTTCCCAGCCCAGGGAGCACCGTATATTTTCAATGCAGAGGCCAGGCGTCACAACATAACATCGCACCCGGCCTCAGAATGATCATAGAGACTCTGGGGACCATCTGGTCTGCCGGAAATCTCTATGGTATCATCCGGGGGCCAGCGGATCCTGTGACTGACTTACAGATGGAAGCGGTGAGTAAATAGAAGCACTGGAGGGCGCCCGTAAGAACAATCAAGTGGCGGAACAGCCGCTATGATCATTCTTATGGTGCAGGGAATCACCGGCTGAAAATGCAGATACCTGAATGATGTCTGTAACCTCAGGCATCATTCAGATATACCACCACAAAGCCCACAATGTCATATGACATAGCTTGGGCCTCCAAGTGGCTAAAGACACTTGGTTAAAAAAGTGCAATGCTTGATGCTCAAAGGACTACATGAGCTACTTTGATGCTTTTGTCATGCACAGGTCTTTCTTTTTAAATTGCTCAGCCTTATGCACATAGTGTGAAAGCATGGCCATATTTTGCAATACTTACAAAGCACTCATGTGGGAATGGGCCTTGGCACCACATGCACCAGCTAAAAGGCAGTGCAATTCTGTGCATAGCAGGAAATGGGGATAAAACATTTAGGCCTAATGCACATAGGGAGTTAAAAAAAAAAGTTGCAAAGCCAGTACTGACGCCAGGAAAAATCTGTCGGTGATTCAACAGCGGGTCAGAGGAGGAGCTGCTGTAGGATAGAGAAGACAGTTGCTCTTCAAATCAAATCCACCCTTAAATCAGATTGATTAAAATAGTTTGCAATTCCTAGAGTTAAGGAGCTGGTAAGGTGGGGTATAATTTATCCCAGTGGAACATTTGAGCAGCTGGGGATAAATATGTTAAAGCTATCCACAGACTATTGCAACTCAGCCATTTGTAATGAAAGCGATTGATTTCAGTACAGCCAGTTGTCAAGCAACTTTGGTACAGACAGCATTTATGGTCACTGCAGGGATTACTGACAGGGAACCCCCCACTTTCAGAATACAATAGCGCAGCCAGAGTGTGTTGAATTCATTATAATCTCAGCTGGTCCCTGCTGAACCATCCACTTTCCCACTTTCCTCCTTTCAACCCATCAATGAGAATAAAAAAAAAAAAAAAACCTCAAAATTAAATTCCATCAATGGCACACAAGTTAACGGTTCAGCAGAGACCAGTTGAGATTCAATTCATCTATGGGTAGGGCTGGTTGTACCCAAGCCTATCCATTGATCGACTTGGGGCAATTAGCCTAGCAACTAGCCCAGCTAGCAGTAATCATTGGGGTTTATTTACTGAAACTGGAGAGCAAAAAAATCTGGTGGAGCTCTGTACAGAAACAAATCTGCTTCTAGGTTTGTCAGTTTGATTGAACAAGTGAAAGTTATAAAGCAGAGATTGTCTACTCCAGTTTTAATAAATCAACCCAATTGTGCTCTGTTGGCAGGGATCCTTTCCAGCCGGCAGAGCGCAATAGCGCTGTGGGTGGAATTCCCCATCAATGCAGATATGTCTATGGGGGAACAAGGTGTTAGGTGTGACCTCAACAAGTCACCTATTTGTCAGGTTATGTTACCGTTTCCCAATTGTTAGTTAGAGTTCTTATCTAAGCAAAGAGACACGGAAGTATTCAGTATTTCTGCTCAGAAGTCCGTCGTTAACTCTGACTTTCTCTGACTGACTCTGGCTCTGAGGCTTCTTTATTACATCTTTTATAGACAGAAAAGAGCAAACATCAGCAGTGTAAAAAAACAACATTTTCAAAGAAAAGACAATTCTCCGGGTGTTATCAGCTGATAAGACAATCTTCTGGGCGTAGACTGCTTTTTAGGGCTGATGCGGCCTCTTCTTGATGAGTACGTGACTAAAGATGACGAGTCCTTATTTTACAGAGAAGGATAGAAAAATACATGTATTTAGTAAGACATACGGTCAACCATTTTGTTTCAACATATACCTTAATCCTTACATTTCCCCCTTTGACATCACCCCTCCCTCTTGCCCTGGGTCCACCTGAACAAGTTCTAGTCGGCCTATATCCAGAGTACTCTCCCTGACCGCGAGTTGTCAGAGGGGTATACACCCATCCCCCTGGACAGTACCAACATCTAAAATTCAGGAAGAGTGGCTTTTCTGACAGATGGGTGATGTCAAGAAACTAAATCCACCTATCTTCACAAAAGTTCCATCTTTTCCGCATCATTTACCTTGGCTTTCTTGCAAAAGCACATGAGCAGTTTAAAGCATGCATAAAAGAAAAATACGAATAAGAGCACCACTATAATCGTCATTGCTGCCTTCTTAACCCAAGAGAATAACCCTGAGAAACTAAAAGTTCCACCAAACGGATCCCAGTCGCGACCAATATTTCGGGCCTTCTCTTGTAAATTCTTTACTTCCGTACGGTGTTGTGCAATGATGTCATAATAGTCAGGTACCTCAATGCTGGTGTTATGTATCCAAGTACAGCACTCATAGTCCTCAGTAGTTTCACAGAGTCCTGTCAGTGCTGCACTCATACTTTCAATTGCTAATTCATGTAATTCTAATTGTTGTCTGATGGCTCTGGTCTCCAGATTTAACTTAGTAATATCATCAGAGTTTTTCTCCAAAACATCATTAATAATTCCTGTATAGTTATTTAGTCGTTTCATTAAGTCTATACCCCATCCTGTCCAGGACGGGAACCAAGCCCATGCCATGTCCTTCTTCAGGAATATTTCTCTTTTACTACGATACCTGAGGGGATATCTAGGGTGCATGCTAGCTTCTAATAGGTGATCACCTCGTTCATCACCTACTACTCCCATTACTGGTACTAAACTTGCGAGGTAGCACCATCCCTGAGCTCTTCTAGGTATCCAAGTATAACATTTATCCTCACAACAGATATATATATTATTTCCCAGTGCTACTGATCTATTACCGATATTATTTCTATAAAGGGAGGTGTATCCATAAAGAGATAGGTTACTCACTAACCACCTGGTGTTGTTGTCTGAAATATTACCGAGGAACTCAGCTAACGATTGGTGTGTGTGGGTTATACTAGGGTAGAAGACCGTGTTTTTCCCAGGAGTAGCTTTTGGTATGAAAATGGACAAGTTAAATTTGCTGTCTTGGCATTCTCCATTTCCTCCCGTTGTGTTCCCTAGGTTGAAACACCAATCAGGGGAAAAGGCGAGACCATTTGACTTAAACATTACTGTCTCGCTGGTATTTGTTCTAATTATGTTAATGCTACTGTTAGCAAGGTCAGTATAGTTTATAGGAACTGCCATCAGTGGTATACTTGCTGTGCTGGGGTGTAATTTGCTACAAATCCAACATTTCTCATATCCTGACTTCTGGGCATAAGCATATTTAAACTTCAGTAATAACATTTTTTTAGAAAATCCTTCATCCTTGTATATTTTATTCTGTGAGGTAACCAAACTATTAGCCAGGATTACTGAAACAATAAAAAGATACATGTTGTCATTTGCCAACTGGCTCCTTTTTACAATGAGAAGCGTGGATCCAGGTAGGTTTCCCTTCCAATTTCACTGAGGTTGCTGTAATCAATAGCACCTGGAAAGGACCTTCAAACCTTGGTTCCAGTGTCTTTCTGGTATGTTTCTTTACATACACATAGTCTCCTGGTTGTAGATCGTGTGTACCTGTGACAGAATTAGGGTCTGGAAGAGAAGAATACACACTCTTGTGGATTTTAGTCAGACGCTGTTGTAACTGTATTACATACGTAGTTAACCTATCACATTGTAATTGCATACTTTGAGGAAAATATAAACCTAATCTAGGTGCACTTCCAAACAGTATTTCATATGGGGATAACCCTGTTTTTCCTGTTGGGGTGTACCTAATAGAGAACAAAGCTAAGGGTAGGCACTCAGGCCATGGTTTATTTAACTCTTGCATAGCTTTTTGTATTTTCAGCTTGATTGTACCATTTACTCTTTCTACTGATCCTGAACTCTGTGGGTGGTAAGGAGTATGAAAACTTTGTTGAACCCCTAACATTGCCATCACATTTTGCATTATTTCTCCCGTGAAATGTGTCCCCCTATCTGATTCTATTGTTTCTGGGAGACCAAACCTAGGTATCAGCTCAGTAATCAGTTTCTTGGCGGTGGCTTTTGCCGTAGCTGATTTCACAGGATAACTTTCGGGCCAGCCTGAAAATAGGCAGATGCACACGAGAACAAATTCAAAGGGGCCGCTCTTAGGCATTTGTATGTAGTCAATCTGCAGTCTCTGAAAGGGATATTGGGCCCGGACCTGATGTTTACGTGGGGTTTTCACTCTCTGTCCTGGGTTATTAATCAGACAGATTTGGCATGCAGCACAGTAGTTCCTTGCAGTACTACTGAATCCAGGGGCTAGCCATCCTTGGCTTACAATCCTATACATAGAATTGGAGCTGACATGAGTGGGTAAGTGGACAGCCGCTGCCATTGCGGGGTATAGAGAAGCGGGTAGACATATTTTGTCTCCTTCTCTCCATACATTGTCAAGGCCTGGTGCAGCTCCCTCCTTAACCCAACGGTCCTTCTCAATAGCCCCTGCTTGTTCCTGTAGTTCGATTAGCTGCTGCCATGTGGTTTCGGGCATACTCACCTGTACCGTGGCTAAGGTCTCAGGGCTTACTTCCCCTAGAGCTGCCTTCTTTGCAGTTAAATCTGCAAATGCGTTTCCTTTTGCCTCAGTTGTTTTTGCGCTCGTGTGTGCCGCTATCTTCATGATGGCTACTCTTATAACCTTTTGAAGATTGTTCAGGACTCTTTTGATTCCTTCACCATGTTTAACAGGTGTGCCTGCTGCTGTAAGGTAACCTCTAGCTTTCCATATGTGGCCATAATCATGTGCCACACCGTAGGCGTATGCGGAATCAGTGTAAATGTTCCCTTCTTGTCCCTCCAAGTGTTCTAGGGCTTTCTCTAGAGCGGTTAGTTCCGCTTCTTGTGCCGACATGTGTGCTGGTAGTGACTTTGCCTCAATTACCTGTGTGTCCGTTACCACAGCATAACCTGTGTGATATTTACCTTTGTCATCGGCAAATCTACTACCATCTATGTACAGTGTGTGTTCTGCATTTGCAATGGGTATGTCTGTGACATGTGGGAACCCCGTGGTTTCTTGTTCCATAAGTTGAAAACAATCGTGTTCATCAGATGTTATGTCATGAAATGAAAGTGTGTCAGAATCCTGAGTATCTTGTGCTGTATCTACACCATTATCATCATTACTCCCCCCTGTCAAATCTGTCTGTAATGGTAAAAGCTGTGCTAAGTTAAAAGAAGTGCATCGCTGAAAGGTAACATTGGGGGGTAGGAGCAAAGTGCATTGTAGACGCAGCTGCCTTGCCATTGATATGTGTTTTGGCTGGACCTGTGACAAGATGGCGTGTATGTCATGTGTGGTATGTACCACTACAGGATTGTCTAAGACAATTTCTGAGGATTTGTCAATGATAATTGACACTGCTGCAACTGCTCGTACACAGGACGGTGATCCTCTAGAGACAGGATCGAGAGCCGCCGAGAAGTATGCTACCGGCCTTTGTTTGATGTGTTGTTGTGTCAACACCCCTGTTGCGTGTCCCGTGATTTCAGCAATGTACAAATGAAATGTTTTGGTATAGTCAGGGATCCCGATCGCAGGTGCCGAAATTAGTAACCTTTTTAAGGTGCTAAAAGATTCATGACCTGCTTCTGTGAGTACATAGGGTACTATTTTCAAGCAATCATATAATGGCTGCATCAGAGAACTGGCATGTGGTATCCATTGTCTACAATATGATACCATTCCCAGAAACATACGAAGTTGCTTAAAGTTGCGTGGGATATTCATTTGTCTTATGGCCTGGACTCGGTCTTCAGTGAGGTGTCGAGTACCCTGGGATATACAGTGGCCCAAAAAGACAACCTTTTTCTGACATACCTGTAACTTAGTTCTATTCACCTTGCACCCTTTTTCAGCCAGGAATTGTAACAATGAGAGAGTGGCTTTTAAACAAGTATTGTTATCCGGACAACATAACAATAGGTCATCTACATATTGCAACAATACACAAGTGTCAGGTGGTTGCCATTCCCCTAACACTGTCTGCAGGGCTTGTGAGTATAGAGTTGGCGAATACGCCATTCCTTGAGGTAGGCGTGTCCAGGTTAGCTGACGGTTTCGAAGGCGGAACGCGAACCATGGTTGACATTCCTCCGCCAGGGGTACAGAAAAGAAAGCATTTGCCAAGTCTACAACTGTAAATGAGGAGCTATCTGATGGTATTTCTGACAGTAAGGTATGCGGGTTCGGTACTAATGGCGTTATTGGGGCCAATATTTTGTTTATTGCCCTTAAGTCCTGTACCATCCTATACCTTATTGGGCCATCCCCCAATGTCTTTTTCTTAACTGGATACAATGGGGTATTGGCTGGTGATTGTATTTCTTTTAATGCTCCACTTTTAAGTAGAGCCTCCACTTGTAGTTCTATAGCTGCTTCCTGGGGCGCACTGAGTGGGTACTGTTTCTGCTGAGGGAGAACTGCTCCTGGAATCAGCTGTAGAGTAACCGGGGGTATGGGCAGAAGCCCAACGTCTGCTGGATGTGTTTCCCATAACCCTTCCGGAAGGCTAGACAGAATTTGGTCTATTTCCGGTGAGGGCGTATTGGACGGTTCTGGTTCTTCTTCCAAGCATTGTATTTTACTACAGATTTCTATACCCTCTGGGTCATCTCCTATTGCTAGGGTGACCATGCCATCTGGGTGATAAGTAATGTTCGCTCCTATTTTCTGAAGAATGTCTGCTCCTAATAAATTAGTGGGAGCTCCTCTGGAAATCAAAAAGCGTGACAAAAACATGTGATTTCCTATCTTTACTTTTAAAGGTTTAGTCAGCGGGGCATCGGACAAAAGACCGTCATAACCACTTATGGGTATGGTGTCACGGGACATCATGTGTGGAGGGACTACTGAATCAGACAACAGACTGCGTGACGCTCCTGTGTCAACCAAACAAGGAATATGTTTACCTTCCACCTTCATCAACATGTGGAGCATTTTGTTCTCTGATTCAGCTAGGACTGGGGCAAGTCATGCGGTCGGATCGTCCCTATCATTGGTACGCCTCTGTCTGTAGTCCCTCGTGTCTCTGTCCGTGTTTCCTTCCTGTTCGTCTTTTATCCTTTTCCTACAGTCTCTTTTTATATGTCCCACCTTGTTGCAGTAATAACAGGTAAGAGGTTTACGGGAGGAATTCCCTCCTTCATTGACCCGGGCAACAGTGTTAACTCCCGGTGTCCTTCTGGGTTTAGTTTCTGCTAAATCAGCCTCTATGCCTTGTGCTTTCTGCAACAATGTTCCTCTGTCCCGTATGGCTCTCCATTCGGGAGTACATGCCTTCAGTTTGTCACCTATTTGGGGTACTAGTCCTTCCATAAACTGTCGATTGAAAGCCCTAATGGTGACGGGTAAGGCTAAATCTAGACCTTCGTCAGCCATCATGCTTTCCATGTTGAGGTAAAATTCTGTAACAGTCTGACCTGGGGCCTGTTTTATGGGCGCTGTCGAACCCCTTTCCTGCTGTTTCCCTTGGCAAAATTCTCGTAACTGAGCAATAAACAGGGGTCTAGAGTCTATATGACGGGGGTGTATTCCTGGTGGATCTGCCGCTGGATCCCCTTGTGGTCTATGTGGAGCAATTTCATTCATAAATTGATTAAACATCGTTAGTGTCATTTTATGTCTACACAAATCTTCCCCATCTTGCCAAGTTGCTTCATGTGTGTCTAGTAATTGTGTCACGAATCTACAGAATGCGGCAGGTTTTGCTACGGGATCAGGAGCATTCTGTATTAATGCCATAAGAGTGTCAGCCGACCAAGGTGTCCATGTCCTCAGAACGACTTGTCGGGTCACTGTAGGTGGCTGTCCTGCTTGACCCGCATTTGGATTATTTACTTGTATTACCCTAGTCCGACTATGGACTGGAGCTACGGGCTCTGGTCTTTGAGCGCCGCAATGCACACATTCCTGTGCCCAGTCTGGGTTCTGGGTACCGCATACTCGGCATACCCACCCTCTTCCTCTTAAGGAAGGATAAAGTTTTGGTCTTTCATTACCTGGTGTGGTGGTGTTATAAGGAGGTGGAGTATCTCCCGTATTTACCCTATCGCCGGGAGCAGAAGGAAGACTTTTGTGTCGGACCTTCATATCCCATCCACCCTTTTCCTGACAATACTCCCATCCCTCCTCTTTAGCCCTGTTGGAAACCTTAATTAAACATTGTATTTGTGATACCCATCTGTTTTTCAATATCTCTCCCTGTCTGTCTTTCTTTATTTCTTCCCAACCTTCTACACTTAATCCATTTTCTCCATCCATCCCCAATTTCTTGAGAATCCTATTTGTGCCCTGTGCCTTATCCTTCCCATACAACATTGTAATTATGTCTTTAACAGCATAACATTTCTGAGATTCCTCCTGGGGTTTACCATGTGTCTGGCCCATTTTGACAGTCCTGCCTAGGTGGCGTTTGGATCACTTACTAAGTGTCTCGTTGCCTTCTCCTCCTAGGGTGCCAAAATACTAAAAACCCTCTCCTATATGAGATTTCTGAAATCGAATTACCTTATATGCTAGCCAACTGACAAATATTATGACCAGACTGACAGCTACAACATATACAAGCATTCCCTTTTGGTGGCCAAACACATATGACTAGGTCTCCGGGACTTTGTGGAGACCTTATTTCCGTCCCATTACCATGGAATCTCTCAGCATTCGTTTCTTATTCCTGCTTTATTGAGGCAGTCAGGACTTATACTTTCAACCCGTTTTTAGGCTCATGAATCAAAAAGCGTATATCAAACTTAAGTGTCGGACCCCCAAAGTACTCTTACGAGTTAAGGGCGCATTCCGTTACCCATTGGGATGATATATGTTTCAATTCACACCATACAAACAGGGCTTATTTCATTCACAACAGACAGATGACAAGTAGACAGACAAGAAACAACGGTAACATAAGCCAAAATATTAAGTTCAAGACCCGCTTACTACAGAGGTTGGTGTTTACCTGAAGAACAATTCAGACAGATCAGGTGGGCACAAATCTAAGAAGCACAGAGTTTATAAGAAAATAAAGCTTTTCTTACCTGCGCAGGATTTGTCTGTGGTTCTTGATGTGCCCGACCATTTCGTTCCGTCCTTATGTTCGTTCGCCTCTTGTTTCTTTCTGCAGGTCCCTTGTTCGCGGCGCCAGAAATGTTAGGTGTGACCTCAACAAGTCACCTATTTGTCAGGTTATGTTACCGTTTCCCAATTGTTAGTTAGAGTTCTTATCTAAGCAAAGAGACACGGAAGTATTCAGTATTTCTGCTCAGAAGTCCGTCGTTAACTCTGACTTTCTCTGACTGACTCTGGCTCTGAGGCTTCTTTATTACATCTTTTATAGACAGAAAAGAGCAAACATCAGCAGTGTAAAAAAACAACATTTTCAAAGAAAAGACAATTCTCCGGGTGTTATCAGCTGATAAGACAATCTTCTGGGCGTAGACTGCTTTTTAGGGCTGATGCGGCCTCTTCTTGATGAGTACGTGACTAAAGATGACGAGTCCTTATTTTACAGAGAAGGATAGAAAAATACATGTATTTAGTAAGACATACGGTCAACCATTTTGTTTCAACATATACCTTAATCCTTACAAAGGAAAGGGAGGGGAAAAAAAAAAAAAAAAACACACAAACACATAATCCACAAGTTGCTCAATATGTAAATATGGCCCAATTAATATACCAAATATAAAATACAAATACCCACCAGCGCATAAGTATCTAACCCAATATAAAATACACTTGAAACAAGAGAGATATAGAAAATTTATAATATATATATATATATATATATATAAATATATATAAATAAAATTACAAAAAAAAAAAAAGGGAAATGTACTTACCCCTCTGATGCCATGGCAGATTTTTTAGAATTCCTAAAATGCAAAAAACAGGTTATAGTACAAACAGAAGTTCAAATGGAAATAAAATGGAAATAAAATGTATTAATGCAGTACACAGTAACTGGCAATAAACAGCAGTAATAAACTACACAATATCTATAACTAAAAAAGGATAGACAAAGACAAGATAAATCTATGCAAATGTGAATATTAAAAGGATAAAAAAAATCTAAGATTTTCAAAAGATGCAATCTGCAAAATGGCAATCCAATATCGCAAGCGATCTCAGGATCAGGAGTTTTGCTTGAAATGGCTGTGTCTGTAGAATTTATAGAGGTTTGGAATTGCTGACAACCAATTAGGACTTTCTTTTTTTTTTTATATACTACCAATGATTGGCTAAGCCCTTTTTACACTGATGTCTGAAAATTAGGAGCCTTAAGGTCTGAGTCCATCTTTTTTTGATTTCTCGTCTCCACCTTTGTCTGTGACAAGTCTGGGACATCATGCCTCATTAGCATTGAGAAAAAAACAAAAAAAAAAAAAAAAACACAACACACACCTGTTCAGTATTGCAGTATTGTATACGTTCTACTGAAACAGACATCCGAGTCTCAAATTGCTTCAGAATTGTCATGTTATAAAAGTCTAATCTCTTTACGCGCAAAAACAATTCTCCCCAAATATGCAAATCACAGAACTCATTTTAATAGATGTTTTAATTTTCTGCCTTAGTACCTGTAATTTTAAGTTTTAGTCCAGTTTCACACTGCTGCGATCTCAGACATAGCATGTGATTCGCACCCACACTGCAGGTGTCAATCACATGTGATTTCTATCTAATGCCAGTACAGGCACACAGCTGTATGTCTGAACTCACATTAAATTCACAGGGAAAAAAAAAAAAAAAAAAAAAGTAATGGGACCCCCTCCCACACTGAAAATCAGATGGCATAGGTGTTCTTACCTGTGCAAGTTCACAGTGCGATCTGTGAACCTATCTGGTGGTGTCAATAACAATGTAATGACATCTACCGTGGTTTGCAGAAGCCAGTGTGAAATGCCTGTGGGAGAGGAGCGATGCGGCAACAAATGCTGGAATTGCACTTGTTCCTACAAAGCAGCAGTGTGAACCTCGGCTTAGGGCCAGTTCATACCAGATACTTTTCCGTGTGATTTTCTCTGCGCTAAAAAAGCATATTTATCTAATACATTTTCCATGTATTCCAATGGCTCTAGTTCACACCAATGCAGTCAGTTCGTCAGTTTCTGCATAGTAAACCGACTGGAACTGACTGCACTGGTGTGAACTAGAGCCATGGGAATACATGGAAAACACTATGCAAAAAAAAAAAGCACACAAATGCATGCAGTCAGACTTTGGGGTGATTTTAAAGAAATTTATGTGGGTTCATACAAATAAATCCCTTCAAATCACCCTTGAAGTCACCAAAAGTAGTGCAGGGATTACTTTTGGTAATCAGTGCATTGCCACAAAGTCGGCGTTGCACCAATTTGGACGGTGCCATTGCCGGCAATAGTCAAAATCGACTCTTTTTTTTTTAAACAAAGTTACATGGCCCTTTGTCATTTCCAGCAGCAATGCACATAGTGGCTTACATTTTTTAAACCCATTATACCTATTTAAATGAAGTTTTGTTTAAGGCTGATAGTACATTATTAATGTTAGGTGCCTTTCACACATAGCATGTCCATTTTGACAGACTGCTAGCTCAGCGAGGATCACTCAAAATGGAAAAAGGTAGAAAAAGTTAAAAGCCCCACCTACTCAATGGGCAGTGGCATTTTGAAAGCACTAAATACAGTGCTTCCAAGCCGCTCAAAAATGCTGCTTGGAGGAATTTTTCTAACATCCCGCAAGTGCACTGCCCCAGTGTGAAAGCACACAATGCACAGAATGGGAGGCAGTTTCCATCTACTTTTTAGAGGCCATTTCTAGTGCTAAAATGTCTGAAAACTGCCTCAGTGTGAAAGGGGTTTTAAGGAGATTGTATAGTGTATGACCACCCTAAATGTGCATAACAAAACAGAAAAACTAGATCTATGCAATGAGTTTTTGTTATGGTTGAAGTCAAGATCTCAAATAGGATACAAGTCCCTGGCATATTCCTGAATCTATAGTGTCTTAATACAGTAAACATAAGGAACACAGCAAATCAATTTCCCTCATGCTTCATTCACAAATAGAACATAATTGCCAACTTACAGTAAACTGAAAGATACACTTGGGTATCTGCGCTTCAAAATAAGCCCCTCTATCACCTGGACTGCTATTGACAAGAGACACTAAATTCTTTTGCATTTTCAGCTGGCCATACAAGAGACAATCTGATTGTACAGAGGTTGCGCTTTAGAGTTAGCCTGGCTGTACATGGAGTCAAAATTCAGCTTGTTTAGCAGGAATGGCTGAATTTTGATCCATGTATAGGCTGGCTGGTTGTACAGAAGTTGATCTATTGGATGACTTGTGTACAACCAGGCAATTTTCCCCAATGATCAGTGTGGCTATAACGGACAACATTATTAATTTGAAAACAGCCCACTGTCATACTGCAATGCCACAGTGGGAAAGATTACCCCATCCAAAGAGAAATGTGTGAATGGGGGGGGATCCACTTTCCCTCCTTCAACCTGCAGTGGGGAAAAAAAACAAACACACACACACACACACGGCTTGAATAAAACTATGCGAACACAAATGGACAGGCACTTGCACCGTATAGTTTCTGGTAGTTCTAAAGAAGGTTGTAAAATCACATTGTACAGTGTATGGCAAGCTTAAATGTGCTTACAATAAAGAAAGAAAAAAAAAAAAAAAAAAAAAAAAAAAAAAACAGAATGCAAGAGGTTTGCATTAAAGATCCCATACTACACAATATAATAGAGTATACAGCAGTATGCTCTACCCTTGCATTCTAAGTATATAACATTGAAAAATAAAAAAGGAAGAAGAAACCCTGCAAACCAACTTTCCAGATAAATCCCTCATTCACCAATAGACAGCATCACGCAAGTTTACAAAAGCGGCAAACTGTACTTCAAAAATTAGCCCACGTCACCTCTCTAGTGACTGACAAACTTCACAACATGAGTGGTGTACATACCTGAATGTGACTGGATATTCTCTTCTTCCAACGCATTGGATGATCTGGTCACAGACTCTGATAAATTCAATCCACTCTAGATAAAATCCAAAACGGAAAGTAAGAAACAGCACAGAGTCACCTGGGTTTAAAAGTCCAAAACCTGTCCTGATAGGAGGATACAACATTGTAACAAGTTAGGGTTCACTGTCTGGTCACAAGCAAAGGCCAGTGCTCCAAATTTAAAAAAAAATAAATAAAAAAAAAAATGCTGCCAATCTCTGGTCTGAAAAACTGGCATCCTGGGAGACAGAAGAAAGCTTTTGCAAGCAAAACCTATACAGAAAAAAAAAAAAGGTAAGGGTTTTACCTTGGATAGTTTTTTCTTCAGAAGCTATAAAGGCACATTTTTTGTGCTTTTTGCATTCTGCAGATTTTCACTACAGCCCACTTAACATGTTTTCATATGGAACACGTTCTGTAGTACAAATCTCCAAAATGCACAGGTGTGAATCCAGCCTAAGTGCCCATGCACACTGCAGCTTCTAAATTTGTCCAAGGTCTGATTCACACTTGTGCAGGTTGCATATTGCAGGTGTATTTAGCATTTTTCAATGCACATCTTTAGACCATGCAGCGTTTATTTCATGTAATAGAAGTGAATGGAGCTGCATCAAAAAAAAAAAAAAAAAAAAAAAAAAAAAAAATGCAAGCACTGCATTTTTACTGCGAAAAAAATAAAATAAAAAAAACACGCGGCAAAAACGCATGTCCAAAAACACAACAAGCACTGCAAAAATGCTCAAAAGCAATATGCATAGATGTGAATCGAGCCTAAGGCCCCCCTTCACACTGGGGTGGTTTTCAGGCACTACATCGCTAAAAATAGCGCTTATGTAGCGCCTGATAAAAACAGCCCCTTTCACTCCAGTGTGAAAGCCGGAGTGGTGCGCTAGCAGGACAGTGAAAAAAAGTCCTGCTAGCCGCATCTTTGGAGTGGTTTATTCACCGCTCCTACCCATTGAAATCAATGGGGCAGTTCGGCTATACTGCCGGCAAAAGCGCAGTTGCAGCGGTGCTTGGCAGGCGGTTTTAACCCTTTTTTGGCCACTAGCAGGGGTTAAAACTGCCCCACTAGCGGCCGCATACCGTTGCTAAAACGGTAAAGCCCTGCTAAAATAGCAGCACTTTACCGCCGACGCCCGCACCTCCCTAGTGTGAAAGGGTATGCACACTGGCTTTTGAATGCATTTTTGGTGCAGTCAGTTGCTTTGATAGAAAATAGAATTTGTGCATCCAGGAGCCAATTAGATGCTTAAAATGCATATACAATGCCACCAAGGCTTGGTTCAGAGTGGGTGCAATGCCAGATATTGCATGCAATTTGCACCGCATTGCTGTGCAGATCACATGTGATGCAAATGCAACCAGTTTGTTTGGCTGAATTTGCATTGCATTCTGACCAAACTCATGCAAGACTTTTTTAATCTGAACCAGAAATGGTCAGAATTCAGTTTGCACTATGATCCAATCCGGGAGTCAACTTTGTATCGACACATGCAGTGGTTCACCGAGGGCAGTGTGAACTGCCAGCAATTCAGGTGCACTAGATTCAGAGTTTCCCACATCGCACCAGTGTGAACTGAGCCTAAAACTCTTTTGAAGCAGGAACATCTAAGGCTGAGTTCCCATCTATGCATGTTGCTTTTGAGCGTTTCTGCAGTGCCTTTTGCGGTGCTTGCCACATTTTTGGACACACGTTTTTGCCGCATTTTGCTTATTTTTTTTTACACTGTGGTTGCTTAGCATCCAGCTATATACAGTGAAAAAAAATGCAAATTATGGCAAAAAAAAAAAAAAACGCAGTACTTGCATGCTTAAGGTTTCATGTACAATGGGCTACATTTAGTTCACCCGCAGCAAAAAGTGTCAAAATTGTGGCACATTTTTTGCTGTATTGTGTTTTCCATAGCCAGGGTCAAGATGTTCCTGAATGTTATCGTCTCACATCCATGAGAGAGGTTGAAGCACAATAGAACCTAGGTTCACATATGTGCGATGTGGGAACCAGCGTAACGTGTTCCCACATCTTTCCAGCAGGCAGTTCACACTGCCCTCTGAACCGCTGTAAACATCAATACATTGTTAATGACACCCCCAGATTGGTTCACAGATCACAGTATGAACTGTGAACTCACAGGAATTAGATCACATAGGTGAGAACGCTCCTGCGATATAAATTCTAATGCAGGAAAATAAAAGTTCCTGCACCATTTTTGCACAAATCAAATGCAAGTTCAGTCATGCAACTGTATAACCGAACTCGCACTGCACAGACATCACATGTGATCGGCACCTGTGGTGTGGGTGCTAATCACATGCGATGTCTGATCGCACATATGTGAACCTAGGCTAAACAAACATGGCAGCTCCTAAAAGCCTATGTGTACGTTGACATGCTTATATGGAGTTCAGTTTAGGAGCTTTGGCAAGTTTAGGGGCTGCCAGTGTACGTGAAGCCTAAGGCTCCTTTCACACTACTGCGACTTTAAAAGTTGCATGATTTTACCACCCTAATTTTGCAGCAATTTCAGGAAATGCCTGTGTAACTGGTAAAGTCTTACCAAAGTAGTGCAGGGACTTTAAGTTGTAATGACTTGACACCATAATATGAATGGTTGTCATTGGAAATCATGAGGAAAGACTTATCTTAAATTTACATTCCCAAATTGTGGGGCAAGTTGTACAAGCGTGAAAGGGGCCCAAGGCTAGGTTTCCACTATTGTAACCAATTTGCTGTGACTTTGGCCACAATTTTGATCTGACAAAGTGGGACCAAATTAATGCAGGGATTATTTTTAAGTCGCACAGATATGAACGGTGCTCATTGGAAATCACGGTGTATGAATTGTCATGCAACTTTGCAGTCCCAAGTCACTTGACAAGTCACGTTGGTGGAAACACAGCCGCTCCTCCATCGCCCCAAAGATGCTGCTTGCAGGATTTTTTCTAACATACTGAAAATGCACCACCCCAGTGTGAAAGCACTCAGGCTCTCACACTGGGGCTACAGTGGATGCTTTTTTAGGTGCTTTACAGGCACCATTTTAGCCCAAAAGCAGCTGAAACACCTCAGTGTGAAATGGGTCTTCGTGCACTGCTTCACCATTTTATTTTTAATGATATCACAATGAGGCATGCAACTTGGTTTACCATTTTTTTTCCAACAAACTTCAGATTAATGTGAAAATTAGATTTCCACTAGTAATGCTGTATGTGTGTGCCTAAAGCAAATCCTTGTAAAGAGGTCATTAGGAATTTCATGTCTACAAGCTGTGTCTTTAAAGCCCCTTACTCAAGGGGGTCTCCACCTGGAATTACCTTTACTCTGGCAGATCTTTCCACTAACCCCTGCTGAGCAAGGAGACAGTTGGGCTGTCGGCTCCAGTGGCGGCTGGTGCTCACAATTTGCACACAAGTTCCAAACAAACTGCGTGGTGTAGAAAAAAAATAAAGATAAAAAAAAAAAAAAAATGGATCTGTCCTCGTACCCATGCTGCCAAAGTGTCAAATATTCGGACACTATGTGGAATTGTTATAAAAAATAAAAAAAATGCAGCAGCTCACCTTCAAGGATCACTCCACCCATACATTCTATTATTGTTTGGTGGATGTTAGAGCTATAAATCACTGGCAGTTTGTTCTGGTCTCAGGGGGCTACTAGTAATAGCTCGGATTTCCCAGATCTACAATCTGCTGTACCCATTTTGAGGGGTTCCCACCATCCCTGTGCTGAGCTCCTGGATCTGTACACCTGCTGGTGTCCATTAGGAGTGGCTCGCACCATCTTGGTGCAGAGTTACCAGGTCTGTAGATGTTGAGTGGTTCCCACCATCCCTGTGCCATGCTCTTCAGTTTGTACACCTGCAGTGCCCATTCTGATGGGTTCCCACATCTGTACATCTGCTGGCCGTTGTGCCCATTATGAGTGGTTCCCAACAACCCTGTGCCAAGTTCCTGTGTCTGTATGCCTATTAGGGGTATCCACCATCCCTGTGTTGCATTCATAGGTCTGTACACTGGTTGTGTCCATTATGAGGAGTTTCCATGTCTGTGCACCCATTGGCTGCTGTCCATTATGAGTAGTTCACACCATCTCTGTGCTGAGCTCTTGGGTCTGCACACCTCCCGGCCCCATTATGAGGGGGTTCTCACCATCCCTGTGCCAAGTTTCCACATCTGTAGACATTTTGTGCATATTGGAGGGTTCTCATCATTCCTGTGTTGAGCTCCTGGGCCTGTAAACCTGCTGGCTGCTGTGCTCATTAAGAATGGTTCCCACCATCACTGTGCCGAGTTCCCAGTTATGTACACCTGCTGTGCCCATTATGATGAAGGGTTCCCATCATCCCTGTGCCCATTATTAGGGGTTCCCACCATACCTGTGCCAAGTTCTCAGGTCTGTACCCCTGCTGTGTCCATTATGAGGGGCTCCCACCATCCCTGTGCCAATTCCCCAGGTCTTTACACCTGATGTGATTATGAGGGGTTCCCACATCTCTACAACTGCTGTGTCTATTATGTAGGTTTCCCACCATCCTTGTTCCGAGTGCCTAGGCATAATTAAGAATTGTAAAACCCCTTTTGCATTTGCTCAACTTTGAAGCATCAGAATGCAAGGGTTGCATGAAAATCCATGTTCTTTAGGCTACTTTAACACTTGGACACTTTGCAGGCGCTATAGAGATGCTTCAGTTTATTGTCAAAGACTAAAGTCAACGTTGTGTCCAAGAACAGTATAAACCAGGCCTTAAGATTAATTATTAAAAAAAAAAAAAAAAAAAAAAAAAAAAAAAGATATATAGATCTCCATCTTGCAGCATCTGGAGTAAAACAAAGTTGGCATATACAAGTTAGCAAATCAATTCTTTGTCTTATCCAATAAATCTCAGATACCTATGGTGCTGGATATAAAAAAAAAAAAAAAAAAAAAAAAAAAAGCGGCCAGAGGTAAAGTTTATAACAAAAGTTCAAGTGTCTCTATAGGCAAACAAGATTAAGTGTGATTCAACAATTGACTCCAGTGGCCACACTATCAGACAGCTCTCTGGGACAGATGCAATTAGCATTTGAATAGCAGCCTCAGAGTTTATCAAGAGTTAATTCAGCAGTGACCCAAGTCTTAGCCAAGATGTTGTTAGGCACCTGTGTGGACCTGTAACCTGTAATTATCCTGTGTTAGGAGTATAACTTTGTGCCTTTTTTTAATAGTAATTCCTTTAAATCAGACAAGACAAAGAGGGCACTTGGTTATCCAACAGTTGGTCCAGAAGTCAAGTTATTATCTATTCAATCAGCATTGTGTACGAGATACTTTTGTGAGATAATGCACATAGGGCTACACACCACAATGAGGATTACACCCCTCACATTTTTGGAAATATTTTATTATATCTCTTCATGCGACAACACTGGAGAAATTACACTTTGCTACAAAGTAAAGTAGTGAGTGTACTGCTTGTATAACAGTGTACATTTGCTGTCCCCTCAAAATAACTCAACACACAGCCATTAATGTCTAAACCACTGGCAACAAACGTAAGTACACCCCTAAGCAAAATGTCCAAATTGGGCCCAATTAGCCATTTTCCCTCCCCATTGTCATGCGACTCAGCGTTACAAGGTCTCAGGTGTCAAACTTTGTGTCATCCCGCTAACTCTGCCATGCTGGGCACTGGAAGTTCAACATGGCACTTCATGGCAAAGAACTGTGAGGATCTGAAAAAAGGAATTGTTGCTCTGCATAAAGAGGTATTCGGCTATAAGAAGATTGCCAAGACCCTGACATTGAACTGCAGAACAGTGGTTTAACAGGACAGGTTCCACTCAGAACAGGCCTCACCATGGTAGACTAAAGAAGTAGAGTGCACGTGCTCAGTGTCATATCCAGAGGTTATGTCTTTGGGAAATAGACATAGGATTTCTGCAGAGGTTAAATTGGTAGGTGTGGGGAATCAGCCTTTCATTGCTCAGACCATACACTGCATCAAATTGGTCTGCATGGTGGCGATTCCAGAAGAAAGGCTCTTCAAAAGATGATGCACAAGAAAGCCGGCAAACAGTTAGCTGAAGATGAGCAGACTAAGGACATGGATTACTGAAACCATGTCCTGTGCTTCGATGAGACCAAGATACATTTATTTGGTTTAGATGGTGTCAAGCGTGTGCTGTGGCAACCAGATGAGGAGTACAAAGACAAGTGTGGTTTGAGACTGCCTGAGATCTTTCAGCAATGGGGAGCTACAGTTCATAGAGGGAACCATAAATGCCAAAATGTACTGTGACATGTTGAAGCATAGCACGATCCCCTCCATTTGTAGACTGTGGCGCAAGGCAGTATTCAACCTGATCAAGACACCAGTCAGACCGCCAAGATGTCTACTGCCTTGCTAAAGAAGCTAAGGGTAAAGATTAGGGATGATCTCAGGCGTGTTCACATGGAGCATGTGAAGAGCCCGCCAGGAAGTCGACGCAGCGCTGCTTTTATCACAGGCAGTGAGACATTGCCCGATCTCTGCGGCCGCACATCGGGGCAATGTTTCACAGCCTGTGATTAGCTCAGCGCTGACTTCCTGGCAGGCTCTGCACGTGTTCCATGCGAACACAACTGAGCTCATCCCTAGTAAAGATGGACTGGCCAAGCATGTCTCCAGACCTAAAGCCCATTGAACATCTTCAAATGGAAGGTAGAAGCATGTAAGGTCTCCAGTGGCAACCTGTGAAGCTCTGGTGAACTCCATGCCCAAGATGGTTAAGGCAGTGCTGTAAAACAACAATGGACACACAAAATATTGACACTTTGGGCATGTACTCACTTTTGTTTGTCAGCTGCTTAACCACTTAATGAGCAGGCCTCTTTTTTTTAGACTCGGTGTTTACATGTTTAAAACTTTTTTTTTTTATTTTTTTGCTAGAACCCCAAACATATTTTTTTTATAACACCCTAGAGAATAAAATGCCATTCATTGCAATACTTTTCACACCGCATTTGCACAGCGGTCTTACAAGCGCACTTTTTTTCCCCCCAAAAAAAAACAAAAACAAACACTTATTTTGAATATAAACAAAATATGACAACAGTAAAATTAGCCCAATTTTTTTTTTTTTTATTGTGAAAGATAATGTTACGCCGAGTAAATTGATACCCAACATGTCACGCTTCAAAATTGTAACATTTTGTTGATGGTCATTATAATTTAAAAAATGTGTTTTAAAAGACAAATACCGTGTGACAAAATATTGCTACAATCGCATTTTCTAGGGTCGCTGCTCAAAAAAAAAAAAGGAAAACAAAATATGTTTTAGAGGGGCAATTTTCTCTTTATTTTATTTTTATTCTGAATAAAATAAGAAGAAACACATAATCCACATCCTATAAATAATAACATACCACATTATAATAAAAAATAAAACATATACCCACATCCAGCCAAACCCTATCAATAGGCAGAAGGGGGAAGAAAGAGGGAAAAAATAATAAAAAAACAAACCTTTAGAACTACCCGAAATGATTACTCAAACTAATGTCACCTTGCTCATCCCAACTCTGCACTGATTTCATATCCTATCTACAACCTCCAATCAGATTCCATAATTCACGGTATTCCCTTAACATCTTCCACAGCTGCCAAATTTGACAACATTGTTCATAAGTGTCCATCCTCGCAATGTAATCCATCTCTGAAATCTACTCAGTTAATGATGGAACATGTGCCAACCGCCAATGGTGCAGTATAACTGCTCTTGCTGCTTTCAACCAATGTCTCAGAAGGCCCTTTTTAATTTTATATGAGCCAGGGAGACTGGATAACAAAGTAATTTGTGGTATGTTGAGAATAGTTTCCCCCATTACCCGAGCATAAAGCTGGAGTATCATATCACAAAAATTATAAACTGAAGGACATTACCAAATATGTAATAACAAACCTTTGGCAGAATGTCAATGCCAACACAAGTCTGTCACATTTGAATATATCTGGTGGAGCAGCACCGGGCATCTGTACCATCGAGAAAGAAGCTTAAAAATTGTTTCTTATGCCTTCGTAGCCAACGACATATGTGTAAGAATAAATTCTCTTTTTCCCATTCCTCTGTTTTAATTTGGACCTTCAAGCCTCTATGCCACATATCAAAACTCTGGGGGCTATGGATGGTGTCTAGAAATAAGAACCCTATACACAGAAGACAAAATATGTTCCGGTATAGTTTCTTGTAACAAGAGATTCAAAAAGGGATCTGGCCCTCTGTTAAACACATCTATAGGAGGGAGAGAGGAAAGAAAAGATGTTAGTTGCCGATATTCCAGCCATTGTTTAATTGACTGCGGCTGTAAATGGATCAAATTTGATGACGGGAGCTCTCCCCGAGAAAGAATTTGAGATGTTTGATGATTTGACTCCTGTCTCCATGTCAGAAAATGTCTCTGTGCCATCTCTGGGGGGGGGGGGGGGGCGCTGGACTGCCAAACAGGGGTGTCATTCCCATTTTCAGGTAGAGCCCCAATTGAATTTGCATTTTATCCCAGATGAGCAATAGGTGTGCTCAAAGAAAAAGGAATAGAGGATAGTGTACCCGTTGTTTAAAATGCGAATAATGAAACCAGTTTACCAGTCTGACTAATATCGCTGACACATGGTAGTAGTAGTAGTATAGGTCAGGTGCCCCAAGCCCCCCCCCCCCCCTTTTGCTTTGGGGGAAGAGACAAAATTCTCCTCTGTAATATAGATCTATTGCTTCCTAGATAAACCTTGTAAAGGCAGATTGTAGCCCATTGAAAAAAAGAAATGGGGAACCACTATTAGTATAGTTTGAAAAAGAAAGAAAACAAGGTAATATACAAGTTTTTAAAGATATTAATCCTCCCGAACCATGAATGGTGGGCTTGATCATACATTTTAAGATCTTTTATTATACGCTGCATAAGTGGATAATAATTTTCTATATATAGCCTAGTAAGATCCTGTGGAATTTTTATATCCAAGTATTTCAATGTCGAGGTACACATCTTAAATGGACAATTGTTCCTAAGAGCCTTAACTTGATGAAGGGACAAGGAAACATTAAGAATTTCCAATTTAGACAGATTTACCTTAAAATTACTCAGGCCTCCAAAACGGAATTGGAATGGAATTCATACAGAAAAGATGGCATAGAGACATGTGGGTTGGTGACGTAAAGTAGCAAATACAGCTAATTTCGCCTCCTGGCCACTCATTGGTATGCCTCTAATAAAAGGAATTTGTTTAAGTGCCGGTTCACACGGGGCGACTCAGATCAGACTTCAAGTTGCCCCAAGTCACCTCACCAACATGTAGAAAATCAATGTAAGTGAATGAGAGCTGTCTTAATGTACACTACTGAAGTCGCTCTGACTTCAGAAAAGGTTCCTGTACTACTTCAATCCGACTTGTAGGCGACTGGTACCCATTGATTTCAATGGAGGTCACCTCCAAGTTGGATCTCCGTCTATACAGAGGCGACTCAGAGAATTATCAGCTCTCAAAAAAGGAGTTCCCCTGAGAGCACAGTCTCTGATTGGCCATGGCAAGTCACCTGGCCTGGGGTGACTTAAAGTAGTGTTGCAAGTCGTGTCCAAGTCACGTCCAAGTTGCCTCCAAAAGTCGTGTTGCACTTGTGTGAACCGAGCGCAAGAGCTGTTACTGGATGTTCCATTACCAAAACAAACAGGGGAGGAGACAGCGGACATCACTGACGTGTCCCATTTTGAATAGGGACATTTGTTGAGAACGACTGATTGATCCATATTCTTGCTCTTGGCTTGGTATAAAGTGCCATATTTTTTTCCTCAATAGGACTGGTCCTAGTCCTATTTTGGTCAGAGTCTGCTTAAGAAACAGCCACTCTCTGTCGATGCATTTTTCCTGCACTGGAAAAAAACGCTCTAAAAATGCATCAAAAACACTGGAGCTCCCTGGAATGCACTGGAACACGTTCTTATTTAAAGGTCAAGAGGAAAAAATAAAAATAAAAAAATAAAAAGAACGTACAAACCACACATTAAAAAGGGGCATGCAGAAAAGCATCTAGATTACATCCAGACTATGTTGTGAACTGGTCCTTAAATAGAACAATTTTAAACAAAAGTGTTGGCTACACATAATGTCTGATTTGACAGACTCTGCTTGCTCAGCAGGGATTGATCCATTGATCCCCGCTGAGCCAGCCAATGACAAGTCCATCTCCACTCATTGTGTGGGAATGGACTTGTCAGAGCCCCGCTCTCCTCAATGGGGATTGAATGAAAATAGATCTGCCTGGCTGTATTTATCCGATCCAATCCACCAGACGGATGGGAAATAGGGTTTCCATCATCTGCATTTAGTGGATTGGATCAGATGTCAGCAGACATGTCACCAATGACATCCATCACGGTACATGGAGCGTCTGTTCAGGTCCACCTTAAAAACTGACAGGAGGACCTGAACAGTCCACATGTGTGAAAGAGCCCTAAAGGAAACCCATTTTTAATGCTAAAATCTATCTTGAACAATGCTAGTTGTAGGGCTGTCTGTGGCTTCAATATGTATGAGTGAGGTCCAGTTCACACCACATGCAGTCCATTACAACATGCTGCATTTTTCATGCACTAGAGTATACTGCAACACTGTAAAATGCATTGAAATGCACTTGAACACATCCTTTTTAAAAAAGGTTAAGAAAAAGAGGAGATGGAAAATGCACTAGACTGTGGCAAAAATACATCATAAATGCATCTAGGCTGCATTTCTATGGTGTGAACTGGTCCTAAAAATAGACTTGAATGGAACTTTTCTGGGTGGTTGTTCCCTTAAATACTTCAGAAAAGTATTTGCACCTGTGTTGGTAAAATTACCTATATGTGTGACGCAATTTCAGATACTAAAAGCCTGTTGAAGCTCCATATGGAACCAAATCAGCTTCCAGGTTTTCTTGCCAAAGCCCATTTTCTAAACACACAGATTCAGAGTGCACCAGTTTTAAAGTTAATGAGCGCCAAAAATAAAATAAAAAAAAAAAAAAAAAATCCAACTACCCATGATATAGTGTTAAAGCAACTAAGAAAAAAAAATATAAATAAAACTACCTGCCCATTGGTATAAGGTATAAAACTCATAACACACTCCATCCAGGAAAACTGTTTGGAGAGAGGATCTGCTGAGTTTTACAATTTTAGTTGTATTATACAATCATGGGGAAGGTTCCACGCCTTGTGTAAGTATACAACTCACGTTTGTGTGCCATTAGATTAGGTCCATCTCATGTATGCTAACATTTATTTTGTATTGAGGATCAGCAATTGTTTAAGTGTTTTAAGCAATTAGATCTTTTAAGTGGCTTTTTTGTGGTTATTTTAGGTTTTCTTCAAGCTTGGATAGCAAATATTTAGAAAATATGTATGTATGTATGAATGTATGTATATATATTTTTTTATTTCCCCACATTACATGCATATAGTGAAAAATGTTCCTTTATATTTGTAGGGGGAGAGGTGGGGGTCCATGTATTTGCTCATCTTTAACCCTTTCATGACTAAGCCTATTTTTGGCATTTACAAGTTAAAATCCATATTTTTTGCTAAAAAATTACTTGGGACCCCCAAACATTATAATATATATTTTTAACAGAGACTCTAGAGAATAAAAACGATTGTTGCAATATTTTATGTCACACGGTATTTGCGCAGCAGTGTTTTAAATGCAACTTTTTGGGAAAAGGGACACTTTCATGAATTAAAAAAAATAAATAAAGTTATCCCATTTTTTTTTGCATAATGTGAAAGATAATGTTACGCCGAGTAAATAGATACCAAACATGTCACTTTATATTTGCATGCACTTGTGGATTGACGGCAAAGTACGGTACCTAAAAATCTCAATAGGCGTCACTTTAAACATTTTTTACGGTTACCAGGTTAGCGTTACAGAGGTGGTCTAGTGCTAGAATTATTGCTCTCGCTCTGACGATCGCGGCAATACCTCACATGTGTGATTTGTCGCAGGGACGGCCGGCACTTTAAATATTTATTTTTTTTATTTTTTTTTAAATGACTAAATTGTTTTAAAAAAAATACAATAAAAAATTTGATCACTTTTATTGCTGTCACAAGGAATGTAAACATCCCTTGTGACAGTAATAGGCAGTGACAGGTACTCTTTATGGAGGGATCGGGGGTCTAAAAGACCCCCCACCCCTCCTTTACACTTCAATGTATTCAGATCGCCGAAAACGGCGATTCTGAATACCGGATATTTTTTAAAAACCGGAGCCATTGGCAGCCGAGTAAACATGAAGTGACGTCATGACGTCGCTTCCGTGTTTACTATGAGGAGACTGGAACGAAGCCGATTACGGCTTCGTTCCAGTTCCTCTCCAGCGGCATCGCACCAGGTATCGGTGCTCCCGATCGAGCGGGAGCACCGGTAAAAGTGGCGGGAGGGGGGGGAACGTTCCCCTTCCGCATTACATCCGAGTGGCTTTTAGCCGCATCGGTTGTTATGGCTGGATAGCTAATCGCCCGCTGAACAAAACGGTACCGGGATGATGCCTGCAGGTGCGGGCATCATCCCGGTATACCCCCGGAAGCTGAGTATGCACATCTGCGTACGCTCAGCGGGAAGGGGTTAAGCTGTTAGTGGAATCAATTATTATTTGCAATGGAAGTTATTATTGTAGAAATCTCTTTATTTTATAATTTGCTTAACTAAAAATGTATTTTTATTACAGATATTACGTGAAGAGGAGAAATTGCCTCGCAGCAGTCTGTTCTACAATGGAGCAGAGAGTTGGTGAGTAAAATTCAATATATTATGTTTTGTAATGAGATTTACAACTTGTCCAAGGGACTAAAGCGGAAGTCAATCTACTTGTCCCTTGTCCTGAAAATCTACTAGTCCTCGCTTTAACTGACAATCACATGGTCGTGTGACGCTAATTACACACCTAATTGTTTACATCATTTCTAAAACTGAATTTTGGACTAATGGCCTGAAAATGATGGAGTGTTGGGCATTGTTTTTTGGCTTTTAGCCTGAATATCAAATATTGAGAAAATATATATTTAATGTATGCAAACTTAACAGAGCTGGTCCTAAAAATAAACTTGAATGGAACTTTTCTGGGTGGTTGTTCCCTTAAATACTTGTGTATAATTCAGAAGAGCATTTGCACCTGTGTTGGTAACATTACCGATACGTGACGCAATTTCAGATACTAAAATCCTGGTGAAGCTCCATATGGAAGCCAGATTCCAGGTTTTCTTGCCAAAGCACGTTTTCTAAACACAGATTCTGAGTGCACCAGTTTTAATGTGCTCTAAAAAAATCCAACTGTACCCGTCAGAGTGTTAAAGCAACAAAAAAAAATAAAAAATTATATATATATATATATATATATATATATATATATATATATATATATAAAATAATAAACTACCTGCCCATGGTATTGCTTTTGTCTCTCCCATTCAGAACAAAAGATAAGGTATTAAAGTCATGAAAACTCACTCCATCCAGGAAAACAGTTTGGAGAGAGGAGCTGTTTTTTCTTTACAATCATGGAGAAGGTTCAATGCCTTGTGTAAGTATACAACTCACGTTTGTGTGTGCTATTAGATTATAGCATGTCCATAGCATGTATGCCAACATTTATTTATTTATTTTGTATTGAAGATCAGCAATTGTTTAAGTGTTTTGAGCAATGAGATGTTTTAAGTGGCTTTTTTGTGGTTATTTTAGGTTTTCTTTTAGCTTGGATATGAAATATTTAGAAAATATGTATGTACCGTATATACTCGAGTATAGGCCGACCCGAATATAAGCCGAGGCCCCCAATTTACCCCCAAAAAAACTGGCAAACTTATTGACTCGTGTATAAGCCGAGGGTGAAACATGCCTGTCCATCCCTGTGTGTGTGTCCGTCCATCCCTGTGTGTCTGTGTGTCCATCCATCCATCCCTGTGTGTGTCCATCCATCCATCCATCCCTGTGTGTGTGTGTGTGTCCATCCATCCATCCCTGTGTGTGTGTGTGTCTCCATCCATCCATCCATCCCTGTGTGTGTGTGTCTCCATCCATCCATCCCTGTGTGTGTGTGTATCCATCCATCCCTGTGTGTGTGTGTGTGTCCAGCCTACCCGTGTCCCGAGCCTGTGTCCCGAGCCTCCGTCCCGTGCCTTGCCTCCGTCCCGTGCCTTGCCTCCGTCCCGTGCCGTGCCTCCGTCCCGTGCCGTGCCTCCGTCCCGTGCCGTGCCTCCGTCCCGTGCCGTGCCTCCGTCCCGTGCCGTGCCTTGCCTTGCCTCCGTCCCGTGCCGTGCCTTGCCTCCTTGCCTCCGTCCCGTGCCTCCTTGCCTCCGTCCCGTGTCGTGCCTTGCCTCCTTGCCTCCGTCCCGTGTCGTGCCTTGCCTCCGTCCCGTCCCGTGCCGTGCCTTGCCTTGCCTTGCCTCCGTCCCGTGCCTTGCCAGGATCGCCGCTCTTCGTCGGCGCCTCGGCGGCCATTCTAAAATTCAAAAGCCGCGCCTCCGCCTTCGCCTGTGATAGGCGGAACACTGAATTTCCCAGCAGCCTGTGTTCCGCCTATCACGGACATCGTCTCATCCTCGTCCGTAGTACGAGGATGAGCGGATGTCCGTGATAGGCGGAACACTGACTGCTGGGAAATTCAGTGTTCCGCCTATCACAGGCGGAGGCGCGGCTTTTGAATTTTAGAATGTCCGCTGTCTGTCTGCTCGACACGCTGATCGAGCAGGCAGACAGCGATGACTCGAGTATAAGCCGAGGGGGGCACTTTCAGCCTCAAAAAAGAGGCTGAAAATCTCGGCTTATACGCGAGTATATACGGTATATATATATTTATTTCCCCACATTACATGCATATAGTGAAAATGTTCTTTTATATTTGTAGGGGGAGGGGGTCTGTATTTGCTCATCTTTAATCTAATGGCAAGTTTAGGTTTGTCCTTTTTAAGATTTTGGGAGACTGACCAGATTGTATAGTGTATGACTAGCTTTACACACCTAATTGTAAGGATTTGAGACTTTCTAAAACCAATTTTTGAATTAATGGCCTGAAAAGGATGGAGTGTCAGGCAATGTTTTTGCACTGTTTAAAACCATTTATCAATGTACAGTCTTCTCTCCTTTTCTATGCTGGTCTTTCCAAATCGCTTTCATAAAAAAAAAAAAAAAAAAAAAAAAAAATGTATGTGTGTGTGTGTATATATATATATATATATATATATATATATATATATATATATAATTTTTTTTTTTTTTTGCTTTTCAGGGTAAGGAGGACTCCTTTGGAGTGTCAAATGTGCTTTAAAGTGGATACTTGCCTTTCCTTTTCAGGGTAAGGACGACTCATCTGGTTTGTCCAATGCGCTTTAAAGTGGACACTTGCCTTTCCACACATCTGAGGAGGGCGTATATGAGAGATGCCCCTTAGGAGGAAATAAAAAGCAGCCATTGCTGGTGCTCGGGAAAAACTATTAAAAAGATGCAAACGTTGTGGTCCCTTACACACAATTGAAGAAAAAAAATAAAATATGGTCCGGGACTCTGTGGAGAGGAGGGCGGCGGGGACGTGCCAAGAAGATGAACTGGCTCAGGTAAGTAAAATGGGGGGGGGGGGGGATCCAGTTAAGATGGATCGCATAGGGAACCAGTAATTTATACACGCAAGTGCTCCCAATGTCGGAGCATTGGTCATACCAGTGGGACCCCACTGGTATGATATAAACAGGACACACCATCATCACCTATACATTACAATCAGTGTACACACATAGGCCCTTACCATACAAAGCAAATTGCATTTCTACAGGTTTTTTATGTAACTTGGTTTTGTGAATTATTTACATTCATGTTACAGTTTTACATTCAGGAGGGATAGAGTAGAATCACAATAGACAAATGAAAAGTATGGACAAACAGGAGGTTGCAAAATAATTTAGGTTAATTTATTGTTTTTGCTAAATAAGTTGTAGCTGTGTTTATTTAGATAGGAAACAAATCTTTTTTAGGATTCTCTCTCTCTATATCTACATTTCCACAAATCAATTTGTATGCTAGTAAATACTAACATTTTCGGTCTTGTCTATTTCAGATCAACAAAGCTTGTCTGAGGGGAGAGACCAGGACAACCTACCTCACTCTCCAGTGCTGTCACATAGGCACAATGATGCAGAGCTGTCTGCACTCTTCTCCCCATGTAAGGAAGAAGTGGACCAACTGCCTGTTCCCAATACTGCCCCAACAGGCACCACTCCAGCCAGCAGGATGGAGGAGCTGCTGCAAGTTAGTCACTTCTACAGAGAGTCTGACCAGGGCTGTTGTTCAAACGAGAGCTGAATTACACAATCGCTTTAAACTGAGTTGAATCCTTGAAAAGATCCAAAGGGCAGACTGAAAAACTCATGCGGTACCCACCAGTGGCGACTCTAGGAGCAAAATATTGGTGGGACACAAGATACTCAGTCAAAACTGGGGGGCACTAATTTTCCACCACAAAAAGATATACAATATATAAATATGCATGCATGCCAGAAACTTGTGCAGATACAGACACTGCCCCTTTTGCATCATCCAGGAGAAAACTGCTCTGCATGTTTTCTGGGAGTGTCCCTTTGCCCAGGGCCTGTTGAGGGCTCTCGAACCTGAACTCAAAGTTTTTATTCCACATACTGCCATCACACACTTGTGTTGAACAGACTCTTTTGTGGAACTCATTCACAGGAGGACAGTGATAGTGCCTGGCGGGTGCTGTGTTGCTTTAAGGACGCTGTTTGGTATGCCAGAAAGCGCCTCATTCACCAGAGGGAGAGGATATCCATAGAGGACTGCTGCAGACTCGTTCACAGTCTGCTCAGATACTGTCACTTGATGGACTTTACGGAGGAAGAGTAGGTCTGAAGATTTTCCCTTCCCCCCACCACTATGTATCCTTTGGCAGGTCAATGAAGCTTTGGGCCTGTGAACTTTTTCCCCTACCCCATCATACCTGTTGCTCATTGAAATGCCATTCGAATTTAACTATGCCAGTATGACCTGTTTTTTGTAAAGCTTTCAGGGCAACGCGGCGTCATGCATGATGTGATGTTTCAGGGTATTATTACTCTGCGCAACACATCAGGCATCATACCGCAGCATAAATGTAGTTTGTATGCTTGGAACTGTATTATGTAGTGTATTTATGCGCTGCGTCGCAGTACAGAGTGGAATGTACCCTGTTCAAAGTATTTGTTTTTTTGTATATTTTCTTGCAAAATAAAAAGTAGACAAAAATAAATAAAAAAATAAATAAAAAAAAAACTGTAATTAACCTGTCTTACTTAGGAGGATAACTTTGTGCTTTTTTTTTTAAATAGGAATTCCTTTAAAACAGACAAGACAAAGAGGGTACTTGGTTATCCAACAGTTGGTCCAGATGTCAAGTCATCTATTCACAAGATACTTTTGTGAGATAATGTACATACAGCTGCACCACAATTTTTGTAAATATTTTATCATTTTTTATATTGTCGCAAAGCGTCATTTCTTCAGTGTTGTCACATGGAAAGTAGTAAGTGTACAGCTTGTATAACAGTGAATTATTTTGAGTGGCCAGCAAATATACAAACAAACACAGTCATTAATGTCTAAACTGCTGGCAACAAAAGCGAGTACACCCCCAAGCAAAATGTCCCAATTAGCCATTTTCCCTCCCCATTGTCTTGCGACTCAGTGTTAAAAGGGCTCAGGTGTGAAAATTTGTGTAATCCCTCTCATACTGGTTACTGGAAGTTCAACATGGCACTTCATGACAAAACTGTGAGGATCTGAAAAAAGGATATGTTGCTCTACATAAAGAGGTTTTAGGCTATAAGATTGAAAAGACCCTGAAACGGAGCTACAGAACAGTGGCAAAGACCATACAGTGGTTTAACAGGACAGGTTCCACTCAGAACAGGCCTCATCATGGTAGACCAAAACCAAAAAAGTTGAGTGCACATGCTCAGCATCATATCCAGAGGTTATGCCTCTGGGAAATGGACATAGATTTCTGCAGAGGTTAATTCGGTTGGTGGGGGAAATCAGCCTGTCATTGTTCAGACCATTGTTCAGACCATACAATGCATCACATTGGTCTGCATGTTTGTCGTTCCAGAAGAAAGCCTCTTCAAATGATCATGCACAAGAAAACGGCAGTTTGCTGAAGATGAGCAGACTAAGGACATGGATTACTGAAACCATGTCTTGTGCTCTGATGAGACCAAGATACATTTATTTGGTTTAGATGGTGTCAAGCATGTGCGATGGCAACCAGATGAGGAGCACAGAGACAAGTGCGTCTTGCCTACAGTCAAGCATGGTGGTGGAAATGTCATGGTTTGAGACTGCATGAGATCTTACAGCAATGGGGAGCTACAGTTCATTGAGGGAACCATGAGTGCCAGCATGTACTGTGACACGCTGAAACAGAATGATCCCCTCCCTTTGTAGGCTGGGCCCACCAAGAGGTCTACTACCTTGCTAAAGAAGTTGAAGGTAATGATGGACTGGCCAAGCATGTCTCCAGACCTAAAGTCTATTGAACATCTTCAAATGGAAGATAGCGTGCAAGGTCTCCAGTGGCAACCTGTGAAGCTCTGGTGAACTCCATGCCCAAGATGGTTAAGGCAGTGATGTAAAATAATGGCCACACAAAATATTGACACCTTGGGGATGTACTCGTTTCCAGCTGCTTAATGGCTGTCTGTATTTTGAGAGGACAGCAAATTCACATTTATATAAGCAGTACACGCACTACTTTACATTGTAGCAAAGTGTCATATATTTTCAGGTGACAACACTGAAGAAATAATAAAATATTTACAAAAATGTGAGGGTTTACTTACTTGTGATATACTGCATAATGCAGCAACACAAGCCATATACTTATTTGTGCCAGATGGATAAGTGTCACTGTCTTTATAGCTGCTGCACAGTGAATCTTTTCTCGTTCTGTATGCTGGGTCTTGCCATCTATTCCAAGGCTAGGTTCACACATCTACATTGTGGGAACGTACACAATGGCACATGCCTTTGCAATGCACCAAAAAATGCACATTTATTTTGTAGTCAAGTGACAGTGCAATTGATTCCTAAAGGTATCACCACACACCATGCTAATGCACATGCCGGGATCCCATGTCTGTATGCCTGCTCTGCTCATTAATAAGGGTTCCCACCATACCTGTGTTGCCAGGTCTGTATACCATGTGCCCATTATGAGGGGCTCCCATATTTTTACACCTGCTGGGCCCATTGTGAGGGGTTCCCACCATCTCTGTACTTCCAGGTCTGTAAGCTTGCTGGCTGTTGAGCATTACAAGGGGTTTCCACCATACCTGTGCCAAGTTCCCAGGTCTGTACACCTGTGTCCATTATGAGGGGTTCCCACCATCCCTGTGTTTTTGTTCCTGGATCTGTACACTGGTTGTTCCCACGTCTGTACACCTGCTGGCTGCTGTGCCCACTACGAGTGGTACATACCATTCCTCTGCTGAGCTCTTTAGTCTGTACACCTGCTGGCCCCATTATGAGGGGGTTCTCACCATCCCTGTGCAGAGTGCCTGCATCTGTAGACATGTGCACATTGAGGGTTTCTCACGTTGCTGTGCTGAGCTCCTGGGTCTGTACAGCTGCTGGGCCCATTAAGAGTGGTTCCCACCATCCCTGTCCTGTGTTCCCAGGTCTGTATAACTCCCCCCCCCCCCCCATTATGGAGGGGCTCCCATGTTTGTACACCTGCTGTGCCAGGTGAGTGGTTCCCACCATCCCTGTGCTCAGCACTTGGGCACAGGTGTACAGACCCATGAGGGGTTCTCACCATCCCTGTGCTGAGTTCCCAGGTCTGTACACCTGCTGTGGCCATTATGAGGGGTTCCCAGGGCAGATGGAAGAATTTGGCACATTACAGTATACATTTCAGAATTTTAAGACCCTTTAGCATTTACCCAACTTTGAAGCATCAGCATGCAAGAGTTGCATGAATAATCCATGCGTTTTAGGCTACTTTCTCACTGAGGCGCTAACAATAGCACTTGCAAAGCGCTCTGAAGAAGTGGCTCCTCACACTGTAGCGGTGCGCTGGCAGGATACTCAAAAATCCTGGCAGCTGCATGTTTGAGGCACCGTTGGAGCAGTGTGCACATTATATATATATATATATATATATATATATAAAATTATTAGCATCTGGAGTAAAACAAAGTTGTCATATGCATGCTATCAAAACCATGTTTTTTTTATCCATTAAAGCTAGGATACAAGAGGTAACAGAAGTTCAAGACCCTCTATAGCCAAACAAGATTAAGTGTGACTCAACAATTGACTCCAATGGCCACACTATCAGACAGCTCTCTGGGACAGATGCAATTAGCATTTGAATAGCAGCATATAAGATTTTATCAAGAGTTAACTCAGCAGAGACCTGATGTCTTAGGCAAGATGCTGTTAGGCACCTGTGGACCTGTAACCTGTAATTATCCTGTGTTAGGAGGGTAACCTTGTGCTTTTTTGATAGCAATTCCTTTAATCAGACAGGACAAAGAGGGCACTTCGTTATCCAACAGTTGGTCCAGATGTCAAGTTATCTATCCAGTCAACATTGTGTATACAATACTTTTGTGAGATAATGTACATAAAGCTACACACCACAATGAGGATTACACCCCTCATTTTTTGTAAATATTTTATTATATTTTTTTCATGCGACAATCCTGGAGAAATGACACTTTGCTACAAAGTAGTGAGTGTACAGCTTATATAACAGTGTGAATTTGCTGTCCCCTCTAAATAACTCTACACATCCATTAATGTCTAAATCACTGGCAACAAATGCAAGTACACCTTTAAGTGAAATGTCCAAATTCGGTCCAATTAGCCATTTTCCCTCCCCATTGTCATGTGACTCAGTGTTAAAAGTTCTCAGGTGTGAATGGGGAATAGGTGTTAAAGTTTGTGTCATCCTGCTCACTCTCCCAAACTGGTCACTGGAAGTTCAACATGGCACTTCATGGCAACTGTGGATCGGAAAAAAGGAATTGTTGCTCTACATAAAAGAGGTTTTAGACTATAAGAAGATTGCCAAGACCTTGAAACTGAGCTACAGAACAGTGGCTAAGACCATATAGTGGTTTAAGAGGACAGGTTTCCACTCAGAACAGGCCTCATCATGGTAGACCAAAACCAAAGAAGTAAGAGTGCACATGCTCAGCGTCATATCCTGAGGTTATGCCTTTGGGATTTCTGCAGAGGTTAAATTGGGGGGGGGGAATCAGCCGGTCATTGCTCAGACCATATACTGCATCAAATTGGTTTGCATGGCAGTCATCCTGGAAGAAAGCCCTGCAAACAGTTTGCTGAAGATGAGCAGACTAAGGACATAGATTATTGAAACCAAGCTACATTTATTTGGTACACATGGTGTCAAGCAACCAGGTGAGGAGTACAAAGATGAGTGTGTCTTGCTTGCAGTCAAGCATGGTGGTGGGAAGGTCATGTTTGAGACTGCACGATATCTTCTGGCAATGGGGAGCTGCAGTTCAGGCCCCAAAAACACCACCAAGATGTCCACTGCCTTGCTAAAGATGATGGACTTGCAAAGTATGTCTCCAGACCTAAATCCTATTGAATATCTTCAAACGGAAGGAAGAAGAGTGCAAGGTCTCCTGTGGCTACCTGTGAAACTCTGGTGAACTCCATGCATAAGATGGTTATGGCAGTGCTGGAAAACAATGGGGCTTCATACATCTTGTGTTGTGTGCCAACTTTAAATTCAACAAATATTAGCATTAAAGCTGCTCAGTGGCACATCTCTTGGATGGTTGATTCTTGCCATTCCTTTTTTTTGACCAACTGCATCATTTTCATACTGTACATTGACAGTGTTGCTTGGTCCCGCTCTCCCCTCACTGTCAGGAGCCAAATACACTGGCTACTGCAGCTGCTGGATTGTGTGCAATAACCCCTGCTGTCAGGTCTGTACGACATATGGACCGGACAGTGAAAGGGTTTAAATAGATTGTACACTGTATGGTCAGCCTCAGCCTGCCACTTTGCATAGTCCATACCAGACAAGCAATTTATTCTCCCAAACAATATTCAGGCATCAATAGAAGCCCAAAGATACATGCATGTTCCCTAACCAAATAGTAAAATGTATAGTGTAAACATGCTAGGTCACATGTCCCTGCAGCCATTCAATGCTGTCCATTTTTCACATTTGGGGAAAACGTATAATATTTTAGTAATACAAAGCCTAGCTAGAACTTTCTTGCCTGCTCTTAAGATTCAATGTTGAAACCTGGATGCAGTCAGCTTTGTCCAAAAATCATACATCCGCCCTTAAACACACATCACCCCTTGGTGTTTGACTACATGAAAACATGATCAGTTGCTGTTGGCCTGACATGTTTGTATTGGCTGAGCGGCCATTACTCTTGCCTCAATGTGCTTACTCTTATTCCTGGAATCGCATGTATGCTGCTAAACTGCCTTGTGAAGAACAAGCAAGTACTGTTGTGAAGCTTTCAGGCAGCCCGAGGAGTACTGCTTGGTTGACAATCCCAAAAAAAAAAAAAAAAAAGGATGGAGTAATGCAGCTACAATTTTCTCATGGACACTTATGGATTTTCACCCCTTCATAAAAAATGAATTTTACACTCATTGTTGCGCCTCCAGAAGATTAAAATGAAGTGAAATCTCCAACCAGGTAAGGAGTACCTTTTAACTCTTCTCTGAAAAAGTAATGAAATGTGGTTGTTCTAGACCAGAGATCTCCAAAAGTTCCAGTGTACTGCCTGTGGCACAGGGGAGTAGAAAATGTCTCAGCATTGGGGGTAAGCAATAATTTTGGATTGGAGTGCAAGCCTGTGATCAGTAGGACAAAATATTGCCCCATCCTTGTTGGGGGTCAGTGTATTTCTGACAGTTGGTTGTCAGTAGAAAGAATAGTGCCCCAAGAGCCATAATTTGAAGACCCATGGTCAAGATCAATAATGATAATCAGATGATAGATGGTGTAAATGTAGACCGGCTGTAATAGAATCAAGCGAAAAAAAAATTAATCTATATCTCTATCACATCTTGACATATGGTGCTTACCTGTGCACTGCAGTAAATACATTGCATCTCCAGAAAGGCCAGGGAAAACCACTCTGCATGAATGTTGCAGTAATCCCACTTAAACTTTATTGTAGAATCAAGGCTGTGATAGAATAAAACCCATTGAAAAAGCAAAGGAGACAGAATAAAGTGGAAAAAAAAAAATATAGAAAAAACATTTTGACATGGTGCCTACCTGTGCACTGCAATAAAAGACATTGCGTCTCCAGGGATATCCACTGTAGAGCCACCCTGAAAGATACCCACACAAAAGTTTACATAAGCACTGTGTCCATAAATGAATGTTGGAGTAATCCCACTTTATTGAAGAATCAAGCTAAAAATTGTGGTATTTTTCAGAAAGTATTGGATCCAACAGTCAATCGCAGACAGGTGACTGATAGATTAGGCCATAGGCTGCCAACCCCACCACTCTAGAGCATCAAAGACAGTGCAATTAGAATCAGGACTATTTGGGAAACTGAGCCAATGCCAGCAATGTACAGAACAGGCAGAAGAGTAGGAAAAAGAAAGAAAAAAAAAACAAAAAAAAAAAAAACACACACACACACACACACACACACACACACCACTCGGTAGTGCTGGCTGCAGTGTCTGACGGAGCAATATCAACTATACTCCGACCATTATTCCTGCAATCAGCATAACCGACAGAAAAAGTAAATTCAGGTCAGTGTCTTAAGCATATCACTGGGCATAATAAGCAGCTATACTTAGCAATGAACATAATAGCACCTAGAAAACAAAAATGGAGCGAACAGCCATTATGCCACTTTCACACTGATGTGGTGCAGTTTACCAGCATTTTTTTTTTTTTTTTTTTTTTTTTTTTTTTTTAGCAAAAACTTCCAATAACCCAAGCACATGTTTGAAAGGATCCTTAAAAAAAAAAAATGAAATGACATCACCAAGAAAATTTAAAGTACAGGATTAGGGTCATCTTCCATACAGAGCCGCTGGCAGAGGTGTGCATCAGTGTCATGCTGGCTGGCCATAGAAGTGGGTACACAAGCACGGACACAAATGCATGTCAACATCCCGCTCTTCAGAAAAGGTTAGTCTTGCCTTTTGATGCTTCATGCTAAAGAGAGTTGCAGAGTTGGCTTTCAGTCCAAATTCTCTTAAATAGCGAGAAACTATGATGATACAGATCCTTACTCTTTTCAGCGATGAACTGGCGAGCAATTGAAGCTGCAGTGCTGAACCGATTGCCCGTTTAGATTCTCAGCATTATCCGGTCCACTCTAGCGACGACCAGCCTTTTTTGGGGGACTTTAATGAGTTTGCGACACTGTAAATATGCAATATTCTAGAAAGCCCAGATTTGGAATGACAAACATCTCTTGCTATGGCTGAAAGGGTCATCTGTTTGCCCTTCATCTGGACAACTTTATGCCAGAGGGTTTCAGTCACTTTAGAATGGCTCACCATCTTGCAAAGTCAGTGAAAACTGGAAAGTAAAAGGGCCATACACGCAAAAAGGAAAAAAAAAAAAATCCTAAGAAATTTTGTACTACGAACAATTGATTTTGTGATTGTTAATATAGGTCTTTTCACTGCCGAGTCTGACTTTTTGGATGATAAAAAAATGATTGTGCAGGCTGTAAAATTGTTATGGTATGTGAACATAGAAAGTTTGATTTTCAATTAGTACACTTTGAAAAAAAAAAAAAAAAAAAAATTTATATACACACACACACACACACACACACACACCACAAATCAACGCATGGCTTGACTTATGCAGATGTATTTGGTCTTACACAATTTTCAGAAACCTCTTAAATTTCTGATACCAGACTACCATGCAACCAAAAACAACAAATATTTGTCTGATAAGCAGATATGTGTACCAAGCTATAGGCTGTCAGTTAAATAGGCTTAGTCAGAAAGGGAAAGAAATTCTCACAAGGTGTCCGATTTAAGTCCTGGTTCACATTGCATTCATTTTGCATGCTATTTGACATGTTCAAAGTGATGCAACGCCACATTTGTGACACCGCACCAATTCCCCAAAAAAAACATTGTTTCAGTAACACTTTTGGCAATGGTGGTGTACGATTTCCATAGACATCTATGCAGAAACCTGCACAGATGTCTGCTATGGGACTGACATTCAGCTGAACTCACACAATTTCATTCCCACTGTCAGTGTGAACCTAGGCGATCACTGATAACTGGGAGGTATCTTAAAGTTCTCCAATTTTGATCAATGTTCTTTAACCACTACAGATCCGCGCTATTGCCAAATGACGGCATTAGCGCGGACCTAGATTTCCAGGACTACGTCTATTGACGTCGTCCTGGTTACGAGCGGCCTGCGCGCCCCCTGAGGGGCGCGCGCGGCGCGCTCTGTGATCGGCGAGTCCGTGAGACTCGCCTGATCACCGATCCGTGTAAGGGGTCGATCCCGACCCCTTATCACGTGATCAGCTGTCAGCCAATGACAGCTGATCATGTGATAGAACGGAGCCGGTAATCGGCTATTATTCCTCCTCGCGCTGACAGCGCGAGGAGAGAAAAAAAAAGCCGATCACCGGCGGCCGTGATCGGGACATCAGTCCCGATCACGGCCATCAATACAAGGTCCCACCTGCCAGTTGCCTGTGCCCACCTGCCTCCCGCAGTGCCATCCTGAAGTAAAATAAAAGAGAAAGTAAGTGCCCCCCGTCAGTGCCCCCTGTCAGTGCCCACAGTGCCCACAGTGCCCACAGTGCCACCCACAGTGCCACCCACAGTGCCACCCCACAGTGCCACCCCACAGTGCCACCCCACAGTGCCACCCCACAGTGCCACCCACAGTGCCACCCAATCTGCCTCAAAGGTGCTGCACCCCAGTGCCGCCCATCAGTGCCCAGCAGTGCCGCCCATCAGTGCCCAGCAGTGCCGCCCATCAGTGCCCAGCAGTGCCACCTATCAGAGCCACCTATCAGTGCCACCTATCAGTGCCCATCAGTCCCATCTATCTGTGGTACCTATCAGTGCCCATCCGTGCCACCCATCCGTGCCACTTATCCGTGCCACCCATCCGTGCCATCTTATCTGTGCCCATCTTTGCCCATCAGTGCCGCCTTATCTGTGCCCATCGGTGCCGCCTTATCTGTGCCTATTAGTGCCGCCTTAACTATGCCTATCAGTGCCCACCAGTGCAGCCCATCAGTGCCCACCAATGCAGCCCATCAGTGCCCACCAATGCAGCCCATCAGTGCCCACCAATGCAGCCCATCAGTGCCCACCAATGCAGCCCATCAGTGCCCACCAATGCAGCCCATCAGTGCCCACCAATGCAGCCCATCAGTGCCCACCAATGCAGCCCATCAGTGCCCACCAATGCAGCCCATCAGTGCCCACCAATGCAGCCCATCAGTGCCCACCAATGCAGCCCATCAGTGCCCACCAATGCAGCCCATCAGTGCCCACCAATGCAGCCCATCAGTGCCCACCAATGCAGCCCATCAGTGCCCACCAATGCAGCCCATCAGTGCCCACCAATGCAGCCCATCAGTGCCCACCAATGCAGCCATCAGTGCCGCCTAATCAGCGCACTTCAATGAAGGAGAAAAATGACCCGTTTGCAAAATTTTATAACAAACTATTAAAACATGATTTTTTTTTTTTTTTTTTTTGCATCTTTTTTTGTTTGTTTAGCAAAAAATAAAACTCCGAGCTGTAACTAAATACCACCAAAAGAAAGCTCTATTTGTGGGAAAAAAATGATAGAAATTTCATTTGGGTACAGTGTTGTATGCCCGCGCAATTGTCACTCAAAGTGCATCAGCGCTGAAAGCTGAAAATTGGTCTGGGACTGAGGGGGGTTTAAGTGCCCAGTAAGCAAGTGGTTAAAATCTCATTGAAATTTTTTTAAGTTTTTTTTACTCTGTGCTTCAAAATATGCTAATCGTGAAATATGCTTAAACTGTTCTTTTACTCTGGTTTAGATCATTTCACTAACACTAAGCAGTGACATTCAAATTTAGGATATTGCAGATCAAAATTTTGATCTCCAGTGTACTTTTAACGCAAACCTATTTATTTTTTATGCTAAAATCCATCTTAGACAATGCTATTTGCAGGGCTGTCTGTGGTTTCAATGCTTTGAGTAAAAATAAACTAAGTGGTACTTTTCTGGTTTGTTATCCCCTTAAATACGTGTGCATAATTCAGAAAAGTCTTTGCAACTGGGTTTGTAAAATTACTGATATGTGTGACAGGTTTTAGATACTCAAATCCTGGTGCATCAGCTTCCAGGTTCTCTTGTCAAAGCACATTGGGAGAATCCTGAGGTTAGAGGCAGATTTGGCTCATTCATATATGAATAAAACTAGCAAAGAAAAAAAAAAAAAACAAACTAAAAAAAAAAGTTCAACTCTACCCATGAGGAAAAAAAAAAAAAAAAAAAAGCCAGCCAATGGTATTGCTCGTCCCTCCCATTCTGAAACAAACAAAGATAAGTTCACTATAAAACTGACAGCTAAACTCAGCAAAGAAACTGTTTGCAGAGAAAAGCAGTTGTGCATTGCAATTTGATTATTCTTTATTGAACTTTTTGCAATCATGGAGAAGGTTCCACGTTGTCGTGTGTAAGTATTTTTGCTTTTTTATATTACAGTAGGTCCATATTTTGTGTGCAAATTTTACATAGCTAGGCTGTTTATTTTTTTGGGGTATTGAAGATCATCATTTAAGTGTTTTATGCAATGAGCTATCCTTTAAGTGGCATATGTGGTAATTTAAGGCTTTTTAGCTTCAGTATCAAGGAGAGAAAATACATACAATTTTTGTCCAACATTACATGAGTATAATGACAATGGTCTTTAATATTTGTAGGGGGGGGGGGGGGGGTTAGTGATGGTGTATGCCTTTGATTAATCTAATTGTACGTTAGACTAGTCCTTTTTACCTAAGATTTTTGAATGCTGAGCAATCATGATTGTATAGTGTATGACTAGATTTACATACCCAATTGTTGGATGTGTGCTGGGCATAGTATGTGTATATTATAGACACACAAACTTTTTCCCCTCCCACAATTTCCACCTTGCAAGCGTGTAATGAAAATTGTCTTTACATTTGCTATGTTTCCACTATTGTGTCCCCAAAGCTGTGCATTTTTTCCCCATGCGAGTTGAAGCAATGGTTGTGTTCTTTAGGTCTATGGACCTCTATTCGCAGCAAAGTGGGACCCAAATCACATGAAAAGTTGCACTAGTGGAAACCCAGCCTTAATTTTTTTTTTTTTTTTTAAATGAGCAATACGAGATTGCATAGTGTATGGGCAGCTTTATAAAACCTAGTTAGCATATGAACATTTTTAAGGCTTGATTCACATCTATGCATGTTGCTCTTGAGCGTTTTTAACTGAGATTTTCGTTTTTTATTTTATTAATTATTTTTTTAACACTGTGGATTCTTAGCAATCAGATAAAAAAAAAAAAAAATATGCAAATTGCGGTACTAGTTGTTAGCATTTGAACATTTCTTAGGCTTGATTCACATCTATGCATGTTGCTTTTGAGCGTTTTTAACCGCAATTTGTTTTTTTGTAATTTTTTTACACTGTGGTTTCTTAGCAATCAGATATATTCAGTGAAAAAAAAAAATATGCAAATTGCGGTACTAGTTGTTAGCATTTGAACATTTCTTAGGCTCGATTCACATCTATGCATGTTGCTTTTGAGCGTTTGTGGTGCTTGTCACATTTTTAACTGCGATTTTGCCACGATTTTTTTTTTTTTACACTGTGGTTGCTTAGCAATCAGATATATTCAGTGAAAAAAAAAAATATGCAAATTGCGGTACTAGTTGTTAGCATTTGAACATTTCTAAGGCTCGATTCACATCTATGCATGTTGCTTTTGAGCGTTTGTGGTGCTTGTCACATTTTTAACTGCGATTTTGCCACAATTTTTTTTTTTTTTTTTTTTTTTTACTACACTGTGGTTGCTTAGCAACCAGATATATACACATGAAAAAAAAAAAAAAGCGGTACTTGCATTTTTGAGGCAGGTCCATTGACTTCTATTACATGCAAAACGCTGCATTTTGATTGAAAAAAAAAAAAAAAATAATTCCATGACCCTTTCCAAAAAGCAGAGGCACAAAAATGCATTGATGTGAACATGTTCCCTAGGAACCCATGTTAAAAAAAAAAAAAAAAAAAAAAAAAAAAATTTCCTTGCATTTCTGCAAAATTCATAAAAAAAAATAAATAAATAAATAAAAAAAAAAAACGCTAGTGTGAATCAAGCATAAAACCTTGTTGGACTTTTTTGTTTTTAAACCATTTACCAATTTACACAGTCATCTCCTTTTCCTATGCATGTCTTTCTACTTTTCAGGGTAAGGAGGACTCCCCTGGTATGTCCACTTTGTTTTAAAGTGGAAGTTATCCTTTCCACTCATCTCAGGAGGGCTTGTATGAGTGATGCTCCCGATGAGGAAATAAAAGCAGCTATTGCTGCCGAGAGAGAGAGAGAGTTTACAAACTAACCAAAAATTCTGTGTACCCGTACAAACGGTTTGAAAAAAAATATGGACCCGCCCTGGCATATGAAGTTGCAGAGGATTTTGAAGCTGCAGGATTCATTGTCGTAAATAAACCTAGTGTACCAAGGTATTACTCTGTTTTTTCTTAATCTTATCACACTGATTACAATCTAATCTTAATTGAGTAATGTCAGCGATGCACTTTGTCTGCAATCTTCTTCAGGCAGTACTAATATGCAATGTTTTATCCTTGGTGTTAAGACACTCTGAAGATGAAATCAAAAAAAGATATAACTATGATAAGCAAGCTTGGATAGTTTGTGAGAAAAGGCAGAGCAAGGGAATATGGGGGGGGGGGGGGGGGGGAGAAGAGTCATAGTTGAGAGGTCAAAATATTATTGGGTAAAGATGTAAACATACTGAAGTCTGCATTTAGTCCATTATTTCTGTAAACAGACTTATTTACTATTACACTTTCCTGGGTAGTTTTGAAGAACTAAAACATTGTCTTTCATAGTACGGTCTGGTTGTGAGAAATGGAAAACACTGCTCTAGTGAGTGGGGCAACTCCAGACCTCGAGGCTCCCCAACATGTTTTCAGGCTTTCCATCATTTTGCACAGGTGATTTGTTCAGTTTCTCTGCCTGCCTTAGCAATTACCACAGCCATTTCATCTGAGGGAAATCTAGAAAACATGACCTGTTGGGGGCGCCTTGAGAAACACTGCACTAGACCACACTATGCAAGACATGAATGTGTGGTTCCTAACGTTATTCTTATGTACACAAAATGTAATAAATGTGGACCACAGTTTTCCACATATTTATCCAGCAAAGTTAAGTACCTGCAATATGTATCCTGCCCATCTCTGCGACTCCCCCCTCCACACCATTTCATTGCTCGCTTCTGGTCTCATCTCACAACTGCTGTGTATTTTTTTTTAGAGATTCTTTAACAGTCTATTTGTGTATTAGTAATGTTTGGACCTTGAAGAAAGGGGTACACCCCAATAGCTGGACCTAAAATTTTGGATCTTAGTGCAACTAAAGTATCATGGGCAGTACTAGTTTTATTTTGTTTTTAAATTTAATTTGCACAAATATGGCAACAATCATTAATCTAATTCTACAATCTCCTTTAGATCTGCAAACTACCCATTTAAATAGTTGAAGACTGTTTTTTAATTAACCAAATCAACCTGTTAAAAAAAAAAAAAAAAAAAAACAAACCCTTGTAGAGGTTTACTTTAGATAATATTTTAGTAAAGTTTGTCTTTTCCAAGAAATGGAATGCAACATGCCAAAATATTTTGGCCCCATCTTTTCAGGTTGTTTAGTTTTAAAGTTGGTAATTTTCATTTCCCAATATAATGTTTTTTGGAAGTGTTCATTCTCTCCTGCTCCTATCTGATGTTCACTTGATCTCACTTACACATTTTACCACACTTTCCCTCTATCCAACATGGGGGGGGGGGTTTATTTACTAACAGGCAAGTCCACTTTGCACTACAAGTGCACTTCAAAGTGCAGTCACTTAAGATCTGAGGGTAAGTTCCGAAATGAGGGGAAGCTCTGCCGATTTAATCACCCAATCATGTACAAGCAAAAATGCTGTTTCCCCCCCCCCCCCCCTGCATATCCCCCTCAGATCAAAGGTGACTGACCTTCCAAGTGCACTTGCAGTGAAAAGTGGATTTTCCTTTAGTAAATCAACCCTCAGGTTTTGATTAAACACATTAATAAAACTTTACTCAGGTTGTTACATTATTTCCCCCCTAGAGTCCAAACGGAACATTCATTGGCAACCGCAAGACCTCCAGTTAATACAGCAGTCACACCATATGTGCCAAATCCTGAAGATACAAGGATAGTTGAGGCACCACCCGTAGCAGACTCCACATTGCATTGTGCACCTAATGACCACTCATACAGCCTCATCCCCATAAGGGACTTACTGGCTGAAGCACCATCAAGGGCTGCCACGGTTTCACCATGCTTGTCCGAGGAAGCTTCCAGTTCTTCACAATGCACATTGCCCATAGTGGAGGAGAATAAAGAGCAGGAAGAAGAGGATGCAGAAGATGCTATACCACAGGATCAACACACGTCACGGTAACTAAAATTTTGTTTACACTTTTATCTGCATCAATTCAAACTTTCCATTCTTCTGCATTTCTGATGTAATGCTTTTTCTAATAAAGGATTCAGTATATACACTGGACCACGCAAACAAGATTACGAATGAAAAAAGCGGGACTATACTTAAGGCATTCTCTGGACGCACCGATGCTTAAAGACTTTGCAACATACTTGCATGAAACTTTGGAGATCGAGAACTACACACAGGAGGTATGATGATACCAGCATGGTAATAGATTTGGTTACCAAACTGTTAACTGATTAAAAAAAAAAAAAAAAAAAAAAAAAAAGTATAATATATATTTATTAAATGTATAATAAATATTACATAACATATTACATACATACCATATAATATATTATATAGTTACAATGTTACTTACACCCCCAGAATGGTTCACAGATCGCAGTGTAAACTTTAAACTCACACAGGAATCAGACTGCAGGGTCCCTGTGCCATTTTTTGTCCGAATCCAATGCGAGTTTAGCCATACAAATGTATGGCTGAACTCACATTGCTCAGACATCACATGTGATCTGCACCTGCGGTGTGGGTGTGAATCGCATGCGATGTCCGAGATTTCAGCCTAGGTTCAGACTAGTGTATTGCAGAAAGTTCTTTCCAGGGGAGTACCTTAGAGAGTGTCTCAACCTACTGGACACAGAAAAATGGGGTTGATTTACTAAAGGCAAATCCTTTGTGCACTTTGAAGTTTTAGATCTGAGGGGGGAGATCTGAAATTAGGGGGGGGGGGGGCTCTGCTGATTTTATCATCCAATCCTAGACAAGCAAAAAATGTTGTTTATTTTCCTTGCTTGTCCCCCTCAGATCTAAAGC